>NW_020922298.1:0-1391 GCF_003984885.1 Neopelma chrysocephalum
GTCAGTGGCCCTGGGGGTGCCCTGGAGGTGGCCCTGGGGTAGCCCATGGGGGGGTTCAGTGGCCCTGGAGGTGTCCCGTGGGTGCCCCGGGGACAGCCAGGGGTGGTGGCCCACGGTGGTGGCCTGGGGGTGGTGACCCTCGAGGTGTCCCACGGGGGGGTGGCCACTCTGGGGTGACCCACGGGGTGTGACAGGCCAGGGGTCACCCGGGGGCCACCCAGGTGTCGGCAGCCCTGTGGCCACCCCCAGGGCAGTGGTGGCCCCTGGGGTGGCCCAGGAGTGGTGACCCCATGTCATCCCACCCTTAGTGGCCCTGTGGGACCCCAGTGGTGGCCCACGGAGTGTCCATGGTGGTGATGCCACTCTGGGGGTGACCCACGGGGGCCACTCTGGTGCCAGCGGCCCAGCAAGTGCTCCAGGGGTGGCCGGTGACGGTGGCCTGGGGGTGTCCCTCGGGGGTGTCCCCGTGTCACCGCACCCTCAGCCCCCCCCCAGGCGGTGGCCGGGCCGGTGGCCGGGGTGGTGGCCCATGGAGTGTCCGTGGCGGTGATGCCACTCTGGGGGTGACCCACTGGGTGTGACAACCCAGGGGCCACTCGAGGGCCACTCTGGTGCCAGCGGCCCAGCAGGAGCTCCAGGGTTGCCGGGGGGGTGTCCCTTGGGGGTGTCCCCATGTCACCACACCCTCAGCCCCCCCGGGCAGTGGCCGGGGTGGTGGCCCAGGGGGTGTCCCTTAGGGGTGTCCCTCAGGGATGTCCCCGTGTCACCGCACCCTCAGCCCCCCCCCAGCAGTGGCCGGGCCGGTGGCCGGGGTGGTGGCCGTGCCGGTGGCCGTGTCAGTGGGGTGGTGGCCGTGTCAGTCCCGTGTCAGTCCCCAGCCATGCACTTGAAGCGGTTCTTGAAGAAGAAGAGGCGCTGTTTGAGCCTCAGGCTGTCGTCCCGCGCCGCCGGGTACCGGTAGCGGTTGTACTGGCGCTCGCCCTCCGAGCGCCGCCAGGGCAGGGCCAGCTTGGACGCGTGATCCACCACCACGTCCTCGCAGGAGCCCACGTGCAGCACCCCCAGCCCGTCGATGAAGAACTCTGGGGGGGCAAACGGGGGCACCCGAAATGGGCTCAGAGATGCTCCGGGATCCTTTGCCCGGCCTCTGACCCCGCGGGCTTATTGGGGGGGGACCCCAACATCCTCCCCATCTGACCCCGAGGGCTTATTGGGGGGGGACCCCGACATCCCCCCCCCCTCTGACCCCACGGGTCTTTGGTGAGGGGATCCCAACATCTCCCCCCCCATGTGACCCCGCGGGTCTTGGGTGAGGGGATCCCGGCAGCCCTCCCACCTCTGACACCCCCCCCCGGGCCCACTGTGGGGGAGATCCCCGCAGCCTCCCACTT
>NW_020922299.1:0-12594 GCF_003984885.1 Neopelma chrysocephalum
GGGGGGACCGGCGGGACGATCACCTCTCCCGGCGATGTCTGAGCCCAAGTGGAGACGCAGGAGTTCTCTCAATATGAGAGACCTTCAACTGGGCCCCACGTTGGGCGCCACTTGCCACGGCCCGAGGGGTAAAGGGAATGGGGACGCGGCACTGCGAATGAGGGTCAGGACACAGTTGAAGGTCGGGGAAGCAATGCCAGTTTATTAGGGGAAAACAGGAACTTAAATAGGGTAGGTCTGAGGGGAGGACTCAGAACTGGGGAGGAGCATGGGATTGACAACCCAGGGGATGTGAGGATTGGTGGATGAGGGAGAGGTAGGTGTAACTTTGGAGTATCTAGGGGAAGGGGCCAATGGGAGCTCACTCTGCACTGCGGCAAACCTTAGCCAATCAGTAGCAGAGGAGCGGGAAAGCAGGGGAGAACAAGGGAGTAAACAACTTAAGGCGGGAAAACCTGAGGGGGAAGAAGGGCTAACATGGAGGGTACATTAAAATTTCATAAAAACCAGTGACAAGCAAGGGTATAATATTGGAAACAAATAACACAGTATAACCGGGGAAAATAACTGTCAGTCCGTAATGTGGAGGTCCATTCGGTGTGTTCGAAGTTCTCAGTCTATTCAATTTCCATACAGTTCTCTCCACTTCTTGTATCTTTCCCAATCCGACAATTGATCCTCCACATCTCCCCCTTCTTTATTTACTGACACAACGTTGGCGTTGATTGATTTCAGGAACAGCTGGCGGAAACAAACAAAAAGACAGGGCAAGCAAGTGCACAAAGCAAAAAGACCACCCACAGAAATCAGAGCCAAAATTAATATTTTTCTGAGCCAATTGGGGATTGACGGGAATTTAAGCCAATCAAAAAGTCCGTCTAATCCCTCACTGTGGGATTGACGGATATCTTGGACCAAATTTTTTAATTTGTCAATACTTTGGTGGATTGATTGAGCATGGTCCGAAAAATTCATGCAGCACATGCCTTCAAACTCTTGGCACCCGTGCCCGTGCGCTAAGAGTAGGAAGTCAATAGCTGCACGATTTTGTAGACTAACTTCTTTTAGTTTCTGTGTGTCTGCCAACAATCCCTCTATCGCCGTTGTCGTCGCGTTCGCTTCCTTCGTGAGCCAGCAACCGAGGTGGGTGAGAAGAGATAACGCGTGAGCGGTTCCTATTCCTGAAAATGGAAAGGAAGCCCAAAAATTTTTGATGCGAGGCCAAATGTAGATATGGGAATCGCAGTCCTCAGGGAATGGTAAAGGTGGTGGAACGGTAAAAGAGGGTGGAACAAGGAGAGGGGGTGTTTTGGGAGCTGGGGCGGCGAGAGGTGCTGGGGGTTTTGGAGGTGTAGGACGAGGTTTTGGGAGGACTGGGCGTTCATATAGGACGAATGTTCTTTTAGTTCTACTGATTTTTGATAAGGGAGAATTTGGAGCCGAATCTTGTGAGGAGGTGGTTTGGTCTGGAAGTTGAAACTTGGCCGGATTGAAAAGGGCAAGTTTTCCCACTGTGCAAGGACCACCCTCCGGGTATGCAGGAATCCCCTGCCAAGCTCGGTCCCCGCACAGGAGGAAAAACCCTTGGGGGAGTTTTCTCCACCTCGGTATTGTCTCCGTGGTCACCGCAGTGATCACAGAGTGGTTACACCACGAGGAAGGAAGTTCGCGATAGATGGGTTTGTTGGCAGAGACATTGAAGGGGGTAAACAATTTTGGTTCTGTGTAGCGGTGAAATAAAATGCAGGTGTTAGTAGGGATTGAACCGAAAAGGTCAATCTCTTGGGGAGGATCAAAAGAGAGGTGGGTGCGAGAGACTGCTTGAGCGAGAGTAGCGGAAGTGAAAGGAAGAGGGTCTGTAATTCGGGTTAATGGTAAAAACGTATTCCAATCGTTAACTGAAGAGATAGGGACACCTACAAGACAGGTTTGAAAGGGGTTGCCAGCGCCCGATTGGGCCAGACACAAGGTGTCCGTTCCTGTAGCTTTGGCCAACGTTACCCATAGATTTTCGGTGGGTTGTTGCATCCAGTCCTTTAGGGGGAAGGATGTGGAGACGTCGGTAAGCTTTAGGGTGACGATGAAGATGGTGGAGAGATAGATGGTCCACATGTCGTGTCTCGTTCCTGGTATATCCTTATCCGTCTGGTTGGGACCCACTTTGGTCCTGTCGGTCCTGTAATACATGCGTACCCTTTCCCCCATGTGATTAGGGAGAAAGGGCCCGTCCACGATTCTGTAATTGGATCTTTGTACATGATTTTTGCTTTTTGATTATTTAGTACGTCTTCTGATTTAAAGTGCTTATCTATGGGACTTCTGTCTGTGTGAGTTTCGTGTTCCTCTGCTAAATTTAAAAAATTTAATACGTACATGACTTTTTCCAATCTTTCTTGAGGAGTTAGGCCAATACTCCCCCTTTTTTGTTTATTGAGCAAATTTTTGATGTTTTGGTGGGCTCGTTCTACTATACCTTGTCCTGTGGGGTTGTGGGGAATTCCAGTGGTATGGTGAATTCCCCAATCATCAAAGAACTTTTTTGTGTCTGCTGATACATAGGATGGTCCATTATCAGTTTTAATTTGTTTGGGGACTCCCATCCTAGCAAAAGCAGACAGGAAATGTTTCTTGACGTCTTTGCTTTTTTCGCCAGAATGCGCGGTGGCTACAATCATTTTTGAAAACGTGTCTACCGATACATGAACGTATTTTAATTTGCCAAATTCTGGTACATGTGTAACGTCAGATTGCCAAATTTCTAGTGCTGTCAGCCCCCTGGGATTTGTCCCCTCTGGAACCAGTGGGGCGATTTTTTGGCAATCAGGACATGCTTTTAAAATTTCTTTTGCTTGTGTTATTTTGAGGCCAAATTGTTTTTTTAGCGATCGCGCATTCTGGTGAAAAAATTCGTGAGAAATTTTTGCTTGTTGGTACAAATTTGGGGTAACCACCATACCTGCCAGATGATCGGCAATTTGGTTTCCCTCCGCCACAGGACCTGGTAGAGTAGTATGAGATCTTGTATGTACAATGTAATATCCGAATTCTCTGATTTCTATCAAGAATAATAACTTTTTCAACAAATTAGATAAGTTTTCATTGGACACATCTTTTAAATACGAATTTTCAATCCGTTTGACGATGCCCACAACGTATGCTGAATCTGAAACAATGTTGATAGGTTCTTTATCGAAAATTTGGAAGGCGCGAACAACTGCTGATAATTCTACGATTTGTGGGGAACCTTGTACTTTATGAATGTCTTGGTGCCAATTATTCTTTTGTTTCCAGACAATTACTGCATTTCCGGTTCTCCCCGAGCCATCGGTAAAAATGGTTTTTGCATTTTTTATGGGTAGTTCTGATTGTATAACTTTCAATTTTAATGGAATTGGGATTAGTCTTTGTAAAAATGGGCATGCCGGGAGATGAAATTTTATTTCTCCCGGGTAACCCCCGATGGCGATTTGAAAGTCTGTAGAATTTTGCAGCAGTTGTTCCAGATGTTCAGAAGTCAATGGGAGGTAGATGTAATTTGGTTCTTCTCCACTGAGTTCTAAACACCTGGTGCGACCTTTGAAAATTAGTTTGCCAATCATCTCTGCTATTGTTATAATTGTTTTTGAAAATTGGTGGGGGAGGAACAACCACTCCCACAGACAGAAGTCTTTTTGATCTGTCGTGATTTGACCCAGTATGGCTAACGGTTGATGTCTTTCTCTAATGATGATTAGTGAGGATGGCAGTCCCTCCATCCTTCGATTGGATTGTCTCTCAGATATTTTTGTTTCGACTGTGGCAAGGGCTTTTCTAGCGTCAGATGTTAAAAATCTAGGGGAGGACAGATCTGCATCTCCTTTTAGAAGCTCGAACAGTGGGTGCAGATCACCGGTTGTGATCCCCAGCACAGGTCTGATCCAATTGATCGCTCCCAGTAATTTTTGGAGGTCGTTTAAAGTTCGGACTTTTCCATCAATTTCAACTGATTGAGGTTTTATAGTTTTCGCGTCAATTTGAAGCCCGAGGTACCTCCAAGGTGCTTCTCTCTGTATCTTTTCAGGGGATATTTCCAATCCATTTGAATTTAGGGCCGCAATTGTGGCGTCCAATGTTTGTCTGACTGATAATTTAGTTTTTGCGCAAATCAATACATCGTCCATATAATGGAAGATGATTGATTGCGGAAATTTCTTTCTGATCGGTTCCAACACTTTTGCCACAAACATCTGACAAAGTGTCGGAGAATTTTTCATCCCCTGGGGAAGCACTTTCCACTGGAACCTGCGGTGGGGTTCACAGGCGTTGATGGCTGGGACTGAAAATGCGAATTTTGCCGAATCAGCCGGATTCAAATATATATGAAAAAAGCAGTCCTTAATGTCGATTACCACTAGGGGCCATTCAGCAGGGAGCATGGATGGAGAAGGCATTCCCTGCTGGAGGGCTCCCATTGGCTCGAGGACTTCATTAACTTTGCGCAGGTCCTGGAGAAATCTCCAGGAACCTGAGGACTTTTTGATCACAAACACTGGAGTGTTCCAGGGACTGGTGGAAGGCTCCAAGTGTCCCTTAGCCAATTCTTGATTAACCAGATCATTTAGAATTTGCAGCTTTTGTTTGGGAAGGGGCCACTGATCTACCCAAACTGGCGTTTCTGTTTTCCAGATCAGTTTGGGCAGCTGCACTTGTTCAGTGACCCCTCCTAAAAATTTTCCTCTGTCCCGAGTGTCAGTTGCCACTGTTCCATGGCATCTCTTCCCCATAATGTAACTGGTATATTTAATACGTACGGTTGGAGGGATGCAGGTCTGCCCTCTGGCCCGTATACTGTTACTATTTCCCGACTCCTCACAGGGTGTTGCACTCCTCCCACACCGCTGACCCTGATGTCCGTTGTGTGGGCTGGCCAGCTATGTGGCCAGTCCTTGGAGGCGATGATAGTCACGTCCGCTCCCGTGTCCAAAAGTCCCTCTACTGTCACCCTCTGCGGGTGTCTAGACAAGGGGAAAAGAACACGACACATTAGTAGTGGTCGAGAGGTCCTCACTGAGGTTGCCCAATGGACTTCCATCAGCGAGTCATTCCTCCGTTCTTCTTCCCACGACACCTCGCAGAGAAGATCGTCAGTGGGGATCATTTTGGCCACCGGAAAGCGGTCCTCCAGCTGTATGGGAGGAAGGTGGACAGTTAGACAGATGGCTATGTTGGAATTCGTCAACCCTGTCAGGAGTGTAGGAGTTACAAAAATGCCCCTTGCCACAGCCGAAAGATGAGAGACTATTAGGTATATTGTGTTTGGGTCTATTTCTGTAGATGGTACAACTTTGATTATTTGCTCACATTGGTTTAAGAAGGTTGATGGGTGTATAACAGTAAGAGTTATCCATTTCAGAGGGGTATATTGATTTTGGGAAGGGACAAGATCTGCCGGAGGTTTCCCAATTACGGGGTGGTTGGGCGCGATGTTTGGCGCAAGATGGAACGTATCTGAGGGGTTGTTTGTGTCCTCGCGCCCCCCTGAGCGCTCTGCTCCCCGTTTCCCGAATGTTCACAAGAACATTGGCGCAGGTCGGGTAGGGAGCTAAAGGTGACTTTTCTTTTTATGTTGGGAGATTTTCTGGGGGGAAGGGGTTCACCATTTATGTTGGTCACCGACCTACAGGCCGACGACCAGTGAAAACCCTTCCCACACCTCCGGCAGAGGGATTTGGGTAAGTTAGATAGGTTGGGTTCTGAAGTGGATTTAGGACAATGCTTCTTGAAATGGCCTTTTTGTCCACAATTGAAACATGTTTGGGGCCCAGTAAAGGCAGCGGCCAATAGACGTGCCTTATGGGAGTTGGAGCCAATGTTTTTACAGGCTTCGATCATCTCAACCAGAGAGGGATCTTTGAGCAACTTTAGTGCTTTCTGACAATCCTCGTTTGCTTTTTCAATTACCAATTTGTTAAATAGAATTTCTTGGCTTTCTTTTTGATTAACTTGTCTCTTAATTGCTTCTTTTAGCCTTGTAATAAAATCTATGAACGGTTCTTTAGGGCCCTGATTAATGAGAGTGAAAGAGGGTGTCTGGACGTATGCGTCCGCCACCCTCTTTACTGCCTCTAACGCCAATTCTTTTGAGATTTCTAAAAATTTTGGTTCAATTCTGGATTGATCCCCTCTGGTTGAATAGCTTCCTTCCCCATAAAGCATGTCTATTGCCTGCTTTACTGGGATTCCCCTTCTCTCCATCTTCTCGTTTACATAAGTCACAATTAATTTTTTCCACTCAGCCTCGAATACCGAGGATTGAATGGTTGTAAAAAGACCGTTAATTACTGCTCTTATGTCGTAAGGGATAAGTAAGTATGCTAGGAAGAAGGACTCCAGGAGACCGATCGTGTATGGCGCTCCCAAGCCATACTCGACCATAGCTTTTTTAATGTCCTTCAACATAGGATATGAGATCGGTCTCCATTCCGGAGCCTTTCCTTCCTCTAAAAATATCGGAAAAGCCTTTAAAAATTCGGTATCATTGGCCTGAGCTGCTTCCTCCCTGAAAGGCTTCCAGATGTTAGGCATCTCGTTGGGCCTTTCAGGGGAGCGCTGGATAAGGTCCATGTCATCGTCGGTGTCAGTGTTCCGGTAGCGGCAGGCGGGGTAGGCCTTGGTGCTGTGGGCCCTATGGGCGCGGCCATGTTGCCGGAAACCGGCTTTGGCCTTTGGCCTAGCCCCGCCCCTCGCCCCCCTTTCATCCCCGGAAGGTGACCTTTCAGGGGAGGAGGCGGAGCTGGAGGGAGTGGACGAACACATGGGTGACTCAGGGGAGGGGTCTCTGACACGTGCAGGAGGAGGTGGAGGTGGCCTAGAGGGTGGTGCTGTGAGGGCCCGCCCACTCTTTTCCCGCGCTGATGGTTCTCGCGGTGTCCTTTCCCGCCTCCGTCCCGCGCGCTTCCCGTCTCCCTCCTCCTCGCCACCATTTTGTGTTCGTCGCGATGATGTCTTCTCCCTCCCGCCATCTTGTGTATGCCGCTTTAGGTGTGACGCAGTTGATTTTTCTTGTTTTGTAGATGGCACATGGAGACTGCTGTTCTCGTTCATCATTTGGTGCTGTAGCACCATCAGAACTAGTCTCCAGGCAATAAGTGCCTTTTTTGCTTTTCGGTCCCCCCTTTCATTATCGCGCCATAGGCTGTAACCAATTGCTTGCCACTCTTCGGCTGTGGTGTCATCCGTTAATTTATGGTTTTTATTGTCCAGCCATTTGGCGAGTGCCTTGGCGGATTTTTTATCCAGGGGGTGACCGTGTTCAATAATGAAGTCTTTAAGCCGTCTATATACAAATTTCTGGGAGGTGGACAGTGTAAGTCCCATTTCGGTGTTATGGAAACCCTCCCTTTTCTGTTAGAAATGCTAGGGTGTTGGTATTGGGGTGGGTGTGGAATGTCCCCAGCTGCTCACCTTCTCCGGTGCGCCGACCCGTGCAGCTCTACAGCCCACAGTCGTCCGTCCAGCTGGGGGGACCGGCGGGACGATCACCTCTCCCGGCGATGTCTGAGCCCAAGTGGAGACGCAGGAGTTCTCTCAATATGAGAGACCTTCAACTGGGCCCCACGTTGGGCGCCACTTGCCACGGCCCGAGGGGTAAAGGGAATGGGGACGCGGCACTGCGAATGAGGGTCAGGACACAGTTGAAGGTCGGGGAAGCAATGCCAGTTTATTAGGGGAAAACAGGAACTTAAATAGGGTAGGTCTGAGGGGAGGACTCAGAACTGGGGAGGAGCATGGGATTGACAACCCAGGGGATGTGAGGATTGGTGGATGAGGGAGAGGTAGGTGTAACTTTGGAGTATCTAGGGGAAGGGGCCAATGGGAGCTCACTCTGCACTGCGGCAAACCTTAGCCAATCAGTAGCAGAGGAGCGGGAAAGCAGGGGAGAACAAGGGAGTAAACAACTTAAGGCGGGAAAACCTGAGGGGGAAGAAGGGCTAACATGGAGGGTACATTAAAATTTCATAAAAACCAGTGACAAGCAAGGGTATAATATTGGAAACAAATAACACAGTATAACCGGGGAAAATAACTGTCAGTCCGTAATGTGGAGGTCCATTCGGTGTGTTCGAAGTTCTCAGTCTATTCAATTTCCATACAGTTCTCTCCACTTCTTGTATCTTTCCCAATCCGACAATTGATCCTCCACATCTCCCCCTTCTTTATTTACTGACACAACGTTGGCGTTGATTGATTTCAGGAACAGCTGGCGGAAACAAACAAAAAGACAGGGCAAGCAAGTGCACAAAGCAAAAAGACCACCCACAGAAATCAGAGCCAAAATTAATATTTTTCTGAGCCAATTGGGGATTGACGGGAATTTAAGCCAATCAAAAAGTCCGTCTAATCCCTCACTGTGGGATTGACGGATATCTTGGACCAAATTTTTTAATTTGTCAATACTTTGGTGGATTGATTGAGCATGGTCCGAAAAATTCATGCAGCACATGCCTTCAAACTCTTGGCACCCGTGCCCGTGCGCTAAGAGTAGGAAGTCAATAGCTGCACGATTTTGTAGACTAACTTCTTTTAGTTTCTGTGTGTCTGCCAACAATCCCTCTATCGCCGTTGTCGTCGCGTTCGCTTCCTTCGTGAGCCAGCAACCGAGGTGGGTGAGAAGAGATAACGCGTGAGCGGTTCCTATTCCTGAAAATGGAAAGGAAGCCCAAAAATTTTTGATGCGAGGCCAAATGTAGATATGGGAATCGCAGTCCTCAGGGAATGGTAAAGGTGGTGGAACGGTAAAAGAGGGTGGAACAAGGAGAGGGGGTGTTTTGGGAGCTGGGGCGGCGAGAGGTGCTGGGGGTTTTGGAGGTGTAGGACGAGGTTTTGGGAGGACTGGGCGTTCATATAGGACGAATGTTCTTTTAGTTCTACTGATTTTTGATAAGGGAGAATTTGGAGCCGAATCTTGTGAGGAGGTGGTTTGGTCTGGAAGTTGAAACTTGGCCGGATTGAAAAGGGCAAGTTTTCCCACTGTGCAAGGACCACCCTCCGGGTATGCAGGAATCCCCTGCCAAGCTCGGTCCCCGCACAGGAGGAAAAACCCTTGGGGGAGTTTTCTCCACCTCGGTATTGTCTCCGTGGTCACCGCAGTGATCACAGAGTGGTTACACCACGAGGAAGGAAGTTCGCGATAGATGGGTTTGTTGGCAGAGACATTGAAGGGGGTAAACAATTTTGGTTCTGTGTAGCGGTGAAATAAAATGCAGGTGTTAGTAGGGATTGAACCGAAAAGGTCAATCTCTTGGGGAGGATCAAAAGAGAGGTGGGTGCGAGAGACTGCTTGAGCGAGAGTAGCGGAAGTGAAAGGAAGAGGGTCTGTAATTCGGGTTAATGGTAAAAACGTATTCCAATCGTTAACTGAAGAGATAGGGACACCTACAAGACAGGTTTGAAAGGGGTTGCCAGCGCCCGATTGGGCCAGACACAAGGTGTCCGTTCCTGTAGCTTTGGCCAACGTTACCCATAGATTTTCGGTGGGTTGTTGCATCCAGTCCTTTAGGGGGAAGGATGTGGAGACGTCGGTAAGCTTTAGGGTGACGATGAAGATGGTGGAGAGATAGATGGTCCACATGTCGTGTCTCGTTCCTGGTATATCCTTATCCGTCTGGTTGGGACCCACTTTGGTCCTGTCGGTCCTGTAATACATGCGTACCCTTTCCCCCATGTGATTAGGGAGAAAGGGCCCGTCCACGATTCTGTAATTGGATCTTTGTACATGATTTTTGCTTTTTGATTATTTAGTACGTCTTCTGATTTAAAGTGCTTATCTATGGGACTTCTGTCTGTGTGAGTTTCGTGTTCCTCTGCTAAATTTAAAAAATTTAATACGTACATGACTTTTTCCAATCTTTCTTGAGGAGTTAGGCCAATACTCCCCCTTTTTTGTTTATTGAGCAAATTTTTGATGTTTTGGTGGGCTCGTTCTACTATACCTTGTCCTGTGGGGTTGTGGGGAATTCCAGTGGTATGGTGAATTCCCCAATCATCAAAGAACTTTTTTGTGTCTGCTGATACATAGGATGGTCCATTATCAGTTTTAATTTGTTTGGGGACTCCCATCCTAGCAAAAGCAGACAGGAAATGTTTCTTGACGTCTTTGCTTTTTTCGCCAGAATGCGCGGTGGCTACAATCATTTTTGAAAACGTGTCTACCGATACATGAACGTATTTTAATTTGCCAAATTCTGGTACATGTGTAACGTCAGATTGCCAAATTTCTAGTGCTGTCAGCCCCCTGGGATTTGTCCCCTCTGGAACCAGTGGGGCGATTTTTTGGCAATCAGGACATGCTTTTAAAATTTCTTTTGCTTGTGTTATTTTGAGGCCAAATTGTTTTTTTAGCGATCGCGCATTCTGGTGAAAAAATTCGTGAGAAATTTTTGCTTGTTGGTACAAATTTGGGGTAACCACCATACCTGCCAGATGATCGGCAATTTGGTTTCCCTCCGCCACAGGACCTGGTAGAGTAGTATGAGATCTTGTATGTACAATGTAATATCCGAATTCTCTGATTTCTATCAAGAATAATAACTTTTTCAACAAATTAGATAAGTTTTCATTGGACACATCTTTTAAATACGAATTTTCAATCCGTTTGACGATGCCCACAACGTATGCTGAATCTGAAACAATGTTGATAGGTTCTTTATCGAA
Organism: Neopelma chrysocephalum; assembly: GCF_003984885.1. Classification (NCBI taxonomy): domain Eukaryota; kingdom Metazoa; phylum Chordata; class Aves; order Passeriformes; family Pipridae; genus Neopelma; species Neopelma chrysocephalum. The sequence continues at coordinate 10,693 of NW_020922299.1, forward strand.
AATTTGGAAGGCGCGAACAACTGCTGATAATTCTACGATTTGTGGGGAACCTTGTACTTTATGAATGTCTTGGTGCCAATTATTCTTTTGTTTCCAGACAATTACTGCATTTCCGGTTCTCCCCGAGCCATCGGTAAAAATGGTTTTTGCATTTTTTATGGGTAGTTCTGATTGTATAACTTTCAATTTTAATGGAATTGGGATTAGTCTTTGTAAAAATGGGCATGCCGGGAGATGAAATTTTATTTCTCCCGGGTAACCCCCGATGGCGATTTGAAAGTCTGTAGAATTTTGCAGCAGTTGTTCCAGATGTTCAGAAGTCAATGGGAGGTAGATGTAATTTGGTTCTTCTCCACTGAGTTCTAAACACCTGGTGCGACCTTTGAAAATTAGTTTGCCAATCATCTCTGCTATTGTTATAATTGTTTTTGAAAATTGGTGGGGGAGGAACAACCACTCCCACAGACAGAAGTCTTTTTGATCTGTCGTGATTTGACCCAGTATGGCTAACGGTTGATGTCTTTCTCTAATGATGATTAGTGAGGATGGCAGTCCCTCCATCCTTCGATTGGATTGTCTCTCAGATATTTTTGTTTCGACTGTGGCAAGGGCTTTTCTAGCGTCAGATGTTAAAAATCTAGGGGAGGACAGATCTGCATCTCCTTTTAGAAGCTCGAACAGTGGGTGCAGATCACCGGTTGTGATCCCCAGCACAGGTCTGATCCAATTGATCGCTCCCAGTAATTTTTGGAGGTCGTTTAAAGTTCGGACTTTTCCATCAATTTCAACTGATTGAGGTTTTATAGTTTTCGCGTCAATTTGAAGCCCGAGGTACCTCCAAGGTGCTTCTCTCTGTATCTTTTCAGGGGATATTTCCAATCCATTTGAATTTAGGGCCGCAATTGTGGCGTCCAATGTTTGTCTGACTGATAATTTAGTTTTTGCGCAAATCAATACATCGTCCATATAATGGAAGATGATTGATTGCGGAAATTTCTTTCTGATCGGTTCCAACACTTTTGCCACAAACATCTGACAAAGTGTCGGAGAATTTTTCATCCCCTGGGGAAGCACTTTCCACTGGAACCTGCGGTGGGGTTCACAGGCGTTGATGGCTGGGACTGAAAATGCGAATTTTGCCGAATCAGCCGGATTCAAATATATATGAAAAAAGCAGTCCTTAATGTCGATTACCACTAGGGGCCATTCAGCAGGGAGCATGGATGGAGAAGGCATTCCCTGCTGGAGGGCTCCCATTGGCTCGAGGACTTCATTAACTTTGCGCAGGTCCTGGAGAAATCTCCAGGAACCTGAGGACTTTTTGATCACAAACACTGGAGTGTTCCAGGGACTGGTGGAAGGCTCCAAGTGTCCCTTAGCCAATTCTTGATTAACCAGATCATTTAGAATTTGCAGCTTTTGTTTGGGAAGGGGCCACTGATCTACCCAAACTGGCGTTTCTGTTTTCCAGATCAGTTTGGGCAGCTGCACTTGTTCAGTGACCCCTCCTAAAAATTTTCCTCTGTCCCGAGTGTCAGTTGCCACTGTTCCATGGCATCTCTTCCCCATAATGTAACTGGTATATTTAATACGTACGGTTGGAGGGATGCAGGTCTGCCCTCTGGCCCGTATACTGTTACTATTTCCCGACTCCTCACAGGGTGTTGCACTCCTCCCACACCGCTGACCCTGATGTCCGTTGTGTGGGCTGGCCAGCTATGTGGCCAGTCCTTGGAGGCGATGATAGTCACGTCCGCTCCCGTGTCCAAAAGTCCCTCTACTGTCACCCTCTGCGGGTGTCTAGACAAGGGGAAAAGAACACGACACATTAGTAGTGGTCGAGAGGTCCTCACTGAGGTTGCCCAATGGACTTCCATCAGCGAGTCATTCCTCCGTTCTTCT
>NW_020922300.1:0-2290 GCF_003984885.1 Neopelma chrysocephalum
CCCCCCCGCACCTGAGCGCCCCCTGCTGGAGCAGGGACAGGCGGCGGGTCTTGCGGATGAGCACGTCGGCGATCTGGCACATCTCGATGCTGATGAAGAACACGGTGTAGCAGGTGTACTGCTGGTACCTGCGCTGCATGAACGTCTGCGGGCACGGGGGGGCACCTCAGCAACGGGGATCAGGTGAGCGCAGGGGGCTCAGGTGAGCATGAGTGGGCACAGGAGGGCTCAGGTGAGTGCGGGGGTCCCGGGGGGGCTCAGGTGAGCACAGGGGATCCCGGGGGGGCCCAGGTGAGCACGGGGGTCCCAGGGGGGCTCAGGTGAGCGAGGGAGCTCCCTGGGTGGCTCAGGTGAGTGCGGGGGGCTCAGGTGAGCACAGGGGGCCCCAGGGGGACTCAGGTGAGCATGGGGGGCTCAGGTGAGTGCGGGAGCTCCCTGGGGGGCTCAGGTGAGCATGGGGGTCCTGGGGGGGCTCAGGTGAGCGCGGGGGGGGCCAGGGGGGGCGAGTGGGCATGGGGGGGCTCAGGTGAGCACAGCGGCTCCCAGGGGGGCTCAGGTGAGCATGAGGGTCCCCGGGGGGCTCAGGTGAGCACAGGGGCTCCCAGAGGGGCTCAGGTGAGCAGGAGGGTCCCCGGGGGGGGCTCAGGTGAGCACGGGGGCTCCCGGGGGGGACACACGCACCCACTGCTGCCCGTAGCTGTCCTGCAGCTCCTGCTCGTGCGTGTCCTCCCAGCGCGGGCGCAGCCCCAGCACCAGCAGCGGCCACCAGCCCTCCTGGGCCATCGCCACGAAGTAATCGGTGAACCCCGCGAAGGACTGGATGGCTCCTGGCACGGGGGGGACACGGGAGTGAGGGACACCCAGGGAATGGGGGATTGGGACACCCAGGGGTCAGGAAATCCAGGAATCAAGGGGATGGGACACCCAGGGAACAGGGCTCAGGAAATCCAGGGGTCAGGATAACCAGGAATCAAGGGATGGGACACCCAGGGAACAGGGGATCGAAAATCCAGGAATCAAGAGGATGGGACACTCATAGAACAGGGGATAGGAAATCCAGGGGTCAGGAAATCCAGGAATCAAGGGGATGGGACACCCAGGGAACGGGGATTTAGGACATCCAGGGACTCAGGGGTTTGGGACACTCAGGGAACAGGGGATGGGAAATCCAGGGACTCAGGGGTTTGGGACACCCAGGGACTCAGGTGCCCCGGAACCAGGGACTCAGGTGTCCCCAAGGCCTGGAGGACGAGGAGACCCGGGCGAGTGGGTTCCTGGAGCCCCCGAGGGTCCCGATGTTCGGGGACACGACTGCCCGGGGGGTCCTGGGTGTGGCCCCCCAGGTGTGGGGGGTGTCCCCAGGCCCCCGTTACCGATCTGGAAGTAGGAATAGGCCGCCAGGGGCTCGTTGACCAGCCGGTCCCGCCGCGGGTTCCGCGGCTTCAGGTGCATGATGTCGCTCTCGGCCCGTTCGTAGGCCAGGGACACCGAGGGGAACTGCGGGCAGGTGAGCCCAGGTGAGCCCAGGGGAGCCCAGGGGAGCCCAGGGGAGCCCCCAGGTGAGCCCCCAGGTGGGCCCAGGTGAGCCCCCAGGTGAGCCCAGGTGAGGCAGCAGCACTCACGATGTCGGTGCAGAGCTCGATGAAGAGGATGGTGATGCAGCCCAGGGGCAGGGGCACGCTGGCCGTGATGTAGATCAGGTACGGGGTCAGCTCGGGGATGTTCTTGGTCAGGGTGTAGGCGATCGACTTCTTCAGGTTGTCGAAGATCAGCCGCCCTGGGGGGACAAGGGCAGGTGGGACAGGTTGGGACAGGTGTCACCGGTGTCACAGGTGTCACTGGGGTGGGACAACCCCCCCAGGTGTCTGGGGACTCCCAGGTATTTTGGGGGATCCCAGGTGTTTTAGGGGGTTCTCAGGTGTTTCAGGGGAGTCCCAGGGTTTGGAGCTGATCCCAGGTGTTTGGGGAAGATTCCAGGTGTTTCAGGAGCCCTCCGGGTGTTTTACGGGGTTCTCAGGTGTTTCAGGAGCTCCCAGGTGTTTTAGGGGGTTCTCAGGTGTTTCAGGAGCCCCCCAGGTGTTTCAGGTGCCCCCCCTGCCCCACCCTGCTCGACGCCGGTGACGATGGAGGCGAAGTTGTCGTCGAGCAGGATCATGTCGGCCGCGTTCTTGGCGGCGTCGGAGCCGGCGATGCCCATGGCCACCCCGATGTCGGCCTTCTTCAGCGCCGGGGAGTCGTTCACACCGTCCCCCGTCACCGCCACGATGGCGCCCTGGGGGCAAAACGGGGA
>NW_020922301.1:0-6320 GCF_003984885.1 Neopelma chrysocephalum
GCATCCCTGGATCCCACTGATTTATCCCTTCAGCATCCCTGGATCCCACTGATTTATCCCTCCCTGGCTCCAGCATCCCAGGATCCCGCTGATTTATCCCCCTCTGTGACTCCAGCATCCCTGGATCCCACTGATTTATCCCCCTCCGTGGCTCCAGCATTCCTGGATCCCGCTGATTTATCCCTCCAACATCCCTGGATCCCATCGATTTATCCCGGTGCCTCCCTCCACCCCCAAATCCCAGCTCCCGTTATCCCGGTTTTCCCACCCTCCGAGGCGGTTTTTGTGCCGCCTCCCGGCGCCTCCTCCCGCCGGGAAGGGCCGGCCCGGGAAAAGGGGGGGGGATAATCTCGGGATTGGGGGGTTGGGATCGGGATCGCTCCCGGCTCCAGCCCGGCCATGCTGCGGGTGCTGCTCCAGCGGGCCACGCACCTCCCGAGCCTGGAAAAGCGGGATAAGCAGAGCGATCCCGTGGCCAGCCTGACCTTCCGAGGTGAGGGATTCCCGGGATTTCGGGATGGGAGGCGGGTTGGGAAGAGTTTGGGGCCGGTTTGGAAGCGCCTTCCCGCACAGCCCTGCTCCCAAATCCTTGGGAAATCCCTCCCCATTCCCTCCCTCCGGGGCATCCCCCGCTCCCAACCCTCGGGAGCAGGCTGGGAATTCTCTCCCCGTCCTTCCATGATTTCGGGGCACTTTGCCCTCATTAAGGCATTTTAATTAATTATATTTAATTAATATAAACGATCCCTTTCGGAGGGGTTATCCCATTCCCGGGGGATGGATTTCCCGGGAAGGGAGGGATGGAGGGCTCTGCACCTCCAAAGCTTTCCCTGGAGGATGTTCCTGAGATGTTTTTTTTTTTTGGAAGCCGTTTCCTGTCGGTGGAAAAAAATCTCCGTTTTTAGAAAAAAAAACACAAGGAAAAGGATGAGCAATTCCTGCCCCGGCTTTTCCTGTGGGGAATGGGATAGGTGCTGGGAATGGGGGTGCTCCTGATCTTTGGGATCGCTCCCATCCATCAGCTCTGCTCGGCCCAATCCTGATCCCGGAGGCGGCGGGAATTCCAGGGCTCTGAGTCCCGCGGGGATGAGGGATCCGAGGGATCGGAGGGATCGGAGTCTCCAGACGAGGGAGGAAGGAGGGATTGACATTCCCAGGGCTCTGAGTCCCGCAGGGATGAGGGATCCAAGGGATCGGAGTCTCCAACCGAGGGAGGAAAGAGAGATTGACATTCCCAGGGCTCTGAGTCCCGCAGGGATCAGGGATCAGGGATCGGAGTCTCCAGCCGAGGGAGGGAAGAGGGTTTGACATTCCAAGGGCTCTGAGTCCCGCAGGAATGAGGGATCCAAGGGATCCGAGTCTCCAGCCGAGGGAGGAAGGAGGGATTGACATTCCCAGGGCTCCGTGTCCGTGTCCAGGGATTTTGCCAGAGGCTCTTCCCCATCCCAAACAGGGAAAGGCTCTTTTGGCGATGCCCAAATAGCCAAAAATTTGGGAATTTCTGGCGCGTCCCGGTCCCCCCCCCCGTGCCGAATCCCGGTGTCCCTTCCCAGTGTCCCTCGGGATTTGAGTCACTCCTATTGTTTGGCTCTTCCTTTTCCTCTTCCCCCGGTCCCTCCCGCTCCCGATCCAGCGACATTCCAGCGGGGACAGGGGGGTCGTGGGTTTTGGGGGATCCTTGGGATCTGGAGCCCCCCCCCGGCACCGGGAATGTCGGCTCCTGACGGGACATCCCGGGATGGCTCCGTTCCCATCCCGGGGGATCAGGTGACAGGGCACCATCCACGGATTTTGTGGGATCACGGGGAAACTGAGGCACATTCCCGAGGTTTTCATGGAGGGAGGGGGGTGTTTGGGACCCCCGTGGTGCCTCCCATCCCAAAAATCCCCCCTGGAATCCTTTGGGAGCCTCCCCTCTGCTCCTGGGGAAACCGAGGCACAGCTCCAAGGTGACTTCCAGGGGTTTTCCCAGGGTTTGGGATCCAAGTGGGGTCCTGGACCCCATTCCTGCATCCCCAGCCCAGCCTGGGAACAGGGAATGGGCCCAATCCTGTCCTGGGAATCGTGAGAGTCACTGGATGCTCAGTCCCGTCTTGGAACAGGGAATGGGGATGGATCCAATCCTACCCTGGGAATTGTGGATGTCCCTGGAAGCTGAGACCTACCTGGAAACAGGGAATGGGCCCAATCCTATCCTGGAATTGTGGGAGTCACTGGAAGCGCAGTCCCATCTGGGAACAGGGAATGGGGATCCAATCCTGCCCTGGGAATTGTGGGGATCCCTGGAGGCTGAGACCTACCTGGGAACAGGGAATGGGGATGGATCCAATCCTGTCCTGGGAATTGTGGAATTCTCTGGATGCTCAGTCCCACCTGGAAGAAGGGAATGGGCCCAATCCTGTCCTGGGAATTGTGGGAGTCACTGGAAGCTCAGTCCCGCCTGGAAGCAGGGAATGGGCCCAGTCCTGCTCCTGGGAATTGTGGGGATCCCTGGAGGCTGAGACCTACCTGGGAACAGGGAATAGGCCCAATCCTACCCTGGGAATTATGGATGTCCCTGGAAGCTCAGTCCCACCTGGGAACAGGGAATGGGGATCCAATCCTATCCTGGGAATTGTGGGAGTCCCTGGAGGCTGAGACCTACTTGGGAACAGGGAATGGGGATCCAATCCTGCTCCTGGGAATTGTGGGAGTCACTGGATGCTCAGTCCCACCAGGGAGCAGGGAATGGGGCTGCATCCAATCCTATCCTGGGAATTGTGGATGTCCCTGGATGCTCAGTCCCACCTGGGAACAGGGAATGGGGATCCAATCCTGCTCCTGGGAATTGTGGAATCACTGGAAGCTCAGTCCCACCTGGGAACAGGGAATGGGGATGGATCCAATCCTATCCTGGGAATTGTGGATGTCCCTGGAGGCTGAGACCTCCCTGGGAACAGGGAATGGATCCAATCCTGCTCCTGGGAATTGTGGATGTCCCTGGAAGCTCAGTCCCACCTGGGAACAGGGAATGGGGATCCAGTCCTGTCCTGGGAATTGTGGATGTCCCTGGAAGCTCAGCCCCACCTGGGAACAGGAAATGGGGATGGATCCAATCCTATCCTGGGAATTGTGGAATCACTGGATGCTCAGTCCCACCTGGGAACAGGGAATGGGGATGGATCCAATCCTGTCCTGGGAATTGTGGATGTCCCTGGATGCTCAGTCCCATCTGGAAGCAGGGAATGGATCCAATCCTGTCCTGGGAATTGTGGGAGTCAGTGGAAGCTCAACCCCACCCGGTAACAGGGAATGGGGATCCAATCCTGCTCCTGGGAATTGTGGGAGTCACTGGAGGTCCTGAGAGCCAGGAATTTGGGGAATTTGGGGCTCCTGCTCCCCGGGATTCTCCTCTGATCCATGTTTTTCTCCCTCCAGGTGTGAAGAAGAGGACAAAGGTCATCAAGAACAACGTCAATCCCATATGGAATGAGGTGAGAGTGTTCCCAGCCCCTGGAATTTGGTGGGAAAACCGACCCCTTCCCCCTGCCAGCCCTGGCCTGGCTTTCCAGGGGGCAAAATTAAAAAAAAGGGGATTCATTGGGGAAAAAAAGGGGAGTTTTTCCAGCACCTTTTCCCTTCCAACCCTGACTTGGGTTTCCATGGGCCAAAATTTTAAAAAAAGAGGGATTTTGTGGGAAATGAGCCCATGGAAGGGGAGTTTTTCCAGCACCTTCTTCCTTCCATCTCTGTCCTGTGTTTCCATGGGCCAAAATTTGAAAAAAAGGGGAATTTTTCCAGCACCTTCTTCCTTCCAACCCTGACTTGGATTTTCATGGGCTAAAATTTTTAAAAAAAGGGGATTTAGTGGGAAAAAGGAGAGTTTTTCCAGCACCTTTTTCCTCCCAACCCTGTGTTTTCATAGGCTAAAATTAAATAAAAAGAAAGGGGTTTTGGTGGGAAAAAAAGGGAGTTTTTCCAGCACCTTCTTCCTTCCAACCTTGATTTGGATTTTCATGGGCCAAAATTTAAAAAAAAGGGGATTTAGTGGGAAAAAGGAGAGTTTTTCCAGCAGGTTTTTCCTTCCAGCCCTGTGTTTTCATGGGCTAAAATTAAATAAAAAAAGGGGTTTTGGTGGGGAAAAAGGGAGTTTTTCCAGCACCTTTTTCCTCCCAACCCTGACTTGGATTTTCATGGAACAAAATTTTAAAAAAAGGGGATTTAGTGGAAAAAAGGGGAGTTTTTCCAGCATATTTTTCCTTCCAACTCTGTGTTTTCATGGGCTAAAATTTTTTTAAAAAGGGGTTTTGGTGGGGAAAAAAGGGGAGTTTTTCCAGCATCTTTTTCCTTCCAACCCTGACTTGGATTTTCATGCCTAAAATTTAAAAAAGGGGATTTAGTGGGCAAAAAGGGGAGTTTTCCTGCACCTTTTTCCTCCCAACCCTGTGTTTTCATGGGCTCAAATTTTTTAAAAAAAGGGGTTTTACTGGGAAAAAAAAAGCGAGTTTTTCCAGCACCTTCTTCCTTCCAACCCTGACTTGGATTTTCATGGACCACAATTAAAAAAAAAGTGGGATTTGTGGGAAAACTGCCCCGGTTGTGGTGCTGATCCCGCTCCTGGGATTGATCCTTCCCGTTAATCCAGGGCCAGGGAAAAAAGGGCAGGTTTTTCCCTGGAATCTGCCGGGAAATTTGGCTTTGGGGGCAGGTTTTTCCTGGGAAATTTGGCTTTGGGGGCAGGTTTTTCCCGGGATCTGCTGGGAAATTTGGCTTTGGGGGCAGGTTTTTCCTGGGAAATTTGGCTTTGGGGGCAGGTTTTTCCCGGGATCTGCTGGGAAATTTGGCTTTGGGGGGCTGCTGGGAGGCAAAATCCGGGTTTTTGGGTTTGGTTTTCCCAGCATCTCTCGGGCGCTGATCCCGCTGCTCTGCCTTTTCCAGGGATTCGAGTGGGATCTCAAGGGTGTTCCCCTGGACGCCGGAGCCGAGCTCACCGTGGTGGTCAAGGACCATGAGACCGTGGGCAGGAACAGGTGGGAGAAGCTTTGGGAGCTGGGAATGATCCCCCACCCTCATCCCCCAGCCCCGGGATGTGCGGGATCATCCCTCGGGATGCTCCGGCTCTTCCCGGGCTCTTCCCGGGCTCGATGTTTCCCACCCCGGGCAGTGGGAGGTTGGAGCTGCATTTCTGGGCTGCTTTTGCTCCAAATGTGGGGGGAAAACTGGCTGGAAATTCACAAGGGCTCCTTGTGCCGGGCCCTTGGCCGGGAGGTGGGAATTGGCTGCCAAGCTCCTTTCCCGAGGCGCCGGGAAGGGAAGGGGCGGAGGAGCCCTCGGAGCCGCCGCCTTCCTTCCTCCCCACGGCCCCTGTGTCCCCTCTCCGGGAATTCCCAAGGGATGGGGGGCTCCCTGGAATGGGGGGATCCTGCCGTGGGACCCCCAGGCCGTGGGGAGGGAGAGCTGCTTGGAAAGGGAAAAATCCGGGAAGGGATTTATTTTTGGAGGGTCGGGAATGTGCTGCTCCTGCTCCTGCTCCTGCTCCAGCCGGGATGGGAAGCATGACCTGACCTGATCCCGTTTCCAGAGCTGGAGCCAACCTTGGATTGGCTGTTGGGCTGGAGGCCAAGGAGCTGGGATTTGGGGCTATAAATAGTGAGGGGAGGGCGGGAGGAGGGTCCTGGATCCCGGGACAGGAGATTCCGGTTGACACCTCCCCCCCCCCCAACCCGGCTGCTCCGGGGCCAACCTGGCCTTGGACACTTCCAGGGATCCAGGGGCAGCCACAGCTTCTCTGGGAAATTCATTCCAGTCGCTCTCCACCCTCACAGAGAAGGGTTTCTTCCCAATGTCCCATCCAAATCTCCCCTTTTCCAGTTTGAAGCCATTCCCTGTGTCCTGTCCCTCCCTGCCTTGTCCCCAGTCCCTCTCCAGCTCTCCTGGAGCCCCTTCAGGCCCTGCAAGGGGCTCTCAGCTCTCCCTGGAGCCTTCTCTTCTCCAGGGGAACCCCCCCAGCTCTCCCAGCCTGGCTCCAGAGGGGATCAGGGATCATTCCCACATCCCCCTCTGGATCAGCTCCAGCAGCTCCCCGGCTCCGGAGGGGTTTGGGTATCCCTGGAGCTGCCCCTTCCCCCCTCTGAGCTGTGCCCTTTGCCAGGTTCCTGGGGGAGTGCCGGGTGCCCCTCCGGGATGTTCTGGGCACCCCCAGCCTGGCGGCCTCATTCAACCTCCCGCTGCTGGACACGCGCAGGGAGGGCACCGGGGTGAGTGTGGGGCTGGGCATGGGATGGGGGCATCCCAGGGGGCACCAGGATGGGCAGGGGGATCCCAGGGAGGGCACCGGGGTG
>NW_020922302.1:0-3989 GCF_003984885.1 Neopelma chrysocephalum
ATGTCAGGACGGCTGGTGAGGGGAACTGGGGACACTGGGGACATTAAGGGGACACTGGGGGGACTTGAGACACTGGGGACACGTCTGCACCACTGGTGGGTGGCACTGGGGACACCGTGGGGGTCTGGGGACACCGTGGGGGTTTGGGGACACCGTGGGGGATTGGGGACAGTTTGGGGACACCATGGGGTGCTGGGGACACCATGGGGGGTTTGGGGATACCGTGTGGGGTCAGGGACAGTCTGGGGACACCGTGTGGGTTTGGGGACACTGTGGGGTGTTTGGGGACACTGGGGGGTGTTGGGGACACCGGTGTGACCCCGTTGTTGTCCCCCCAGTGCCGCTGCCGCCCCCCAAGACGCTGCAGCAGCTGGAGGTGCCGCTGCTGAGCCAGAGCCAGTGCCGCTGTCTGTACCAGAGGGGACAGGGGACACCCCAGGGGACAGAGGGGGACAGCGAGGGGCTGGGCACCCCCGCGGGGGACACGCTCTGCGCCGGCTTCCCACGGGGACAGAGAGACGCCTGCCAGGTGGGTGGCACCCACTCTATGGCACCTACTGTCACCTCCTTGTCACCCTCTGTCACTTCTGTCACCTCCTGTCCTCCCTTGTCACCTCCTGTCACCCCTCATCACCTCCTGTCACCTTGTTGTCACCCCTGTCGCACCTTGTCACTTCCCGACGCCTCCTGTCGCACCTTGTCACCTCATGTCACCCCCCCTTGTCACACCTGGTCCCCCCCCTCGTGCCCCCTTGTCACCTCCTGACACCTCCTGTCACCCCCTTGTCATCTCTGTCACCCCCCATCACACCTGGTCCCCTCTGTCCCCCTTATCACCTCCTGTCACACCTTGTCACCTCCTGATGCCTCCTGTCTCCTGTGTGTCCCCTGTGTGACCTGTGACCCCTGTGTGACCTCTGTCCCCTGTATGACCCCTGTCCCTGTGTAACCCCATGACCCCTGTGTGACCTCCGTGTGACCCCGTGTCCCCCTCTGTCCCCACAGGGTGACTCCGGGGGTCCCCCTGTCCCTGTGTGACCCATGTGTGACCCCATGACCCCTGTGTGACCCCACGACCCCCATATGACCCCTCTGTGACCCCTGTGTGACTCCATGACCCCCGTGTGACCCCTGTGTCCCCTCTGTCCCCGCAGGGTGACTCCGGGGGTCCCCTGACGTGCCTGGTGGGGGGTCCCCGTGTGACCCCTGTCCCTGTGTGACCCCATGACCCCTGTGTGACTCCATGACCCCCGTGTGACCCCTGTGTCCCCTCTGTCCCCGCAGGGCGACTCCGGGGGTCCCCTGACGTGCCTGGTGGGCGGTTCGTGGTTCCTGGCGGGGGTGGTGAGTTGGGGGGACGCCTGCGGGGCCCCGGGACGCCCGGGGGTCTACACGGGGGTGGCCCCTCACGCCCCGTGGATCCTCAGCACCGTCCCCGAGGCCCCCCTCAGACACCCCCCCGCCCCAAAAACACCCCCAGAAACCCCCCCCGAGGACCCCTGCGAGGGTTGGGACCCCCCAAATCCCTCCTGGCCCCGCCCACTGCCCCCCAACGGCCCCGAGGGGGGCACAGGGACCCCCCGAGCCCCCCAAATCCTCCTGCTGGGGGTGGTGCTGGGGGGGCTGCTGCTCTGAGAACCCCACCCCCAAAAACACCCCAAAAATGGAGATGGGGCGGAGAAAGGAACCAGGGAAGGACCCTCAGGGACCCCCCAGCCAGGATGGAACCCCCAGAAAGGACTCGGGGGGACCCCAAAAGGGGTGGGGGGACCCCAAAAAATGGATCTTGGGAGCCCAAAAATGGGGCGTGGAACATAAAAATGGATCTTTGCAACCCAAAAAATGGATCTTGGGACCCAAAAAATGGATCTTGGGACCCCAGACTGACTCCTGAGACCCCCAAAAGGGGTGAGGGGACCCCCAAGAAATGGATCTTGGGACTCCAAAAATGGGTGATGGCAACACGAAAATGGATCTTTGCAACTCAAAAAACGGATCTTGGCACCACAAAGTGACTCCTGAGACCCCAAAAGTGACTCCTGGGAGCCCAAAAGTGGCTCGTGGGACCCCAAAAATGGATCTTGGGACCCCAAAGTGACTCCTGAGACCACAAAAGTGACTCCTGAGACCCCAAAAGGGGTGGGGGGACCCCAAAAATGGACCTTGGCAGCCCAAACTGACTCCTGAGACCCCAAAAATGGCTCGTGGGACCCCAAAAGGGGTGAGGGGGACCCCAAAAATGGATCTTGGCACCACAAAGTGACTCCTGAGACCCCAAAAGTGACTCGTGGGACCCCAAAAGGGGCAGTGGGACCCCAAAAAATGAACCTTGGGACCCCAAAAGTGGCTCGTGGGACCCTAAATGGGTGGTGGAACCCCAAAAATGGATCTTGGCACCACAAAGTGACTCCTGAGACCCCAAAAGTGGCTCGTGGGACCCCAAAAGGGGCGATGGGACCCCAAAAATGGATCTTGGCAACCCCAAAAACCCTTCTGAGGCCCCCCAAAAACAACCCCCCCCCCAAATAAAGACTGAGCACCCCCCCCTCAACATCTTCCTTTATTGGGGGGGGAACGGACACGAGACCCCCAAAATTGGGGTGGGGGGCACAAAACACCCCAAAACTGGGGGGGGGGGGAGTCCCAGGACCCCCCAAATTTAGAATGGGGGGAGACACACACAGAGAACCCCCAAAACTGGGTGGGGGGAGTCCCAGGACCCCCCAAAATTCAGGGTGGGGGCACAAAACACCCCCAAAACTGGGTGGGGAGTCCCAGGACCCCCCAAATTTGGGGTGGGGGGCACAAAGACACCCCCAAAACTGGGTGGGGGGGAATCCAAGGACCCCCCAAATTTGGGGTGGGGGGCACAAAACACCCCAAAACTGGGGGGGGGGGGGGGGGGCTGGACCCCCCCCCCCCAAAAATTCACTTCTTGGCCACCTTGGCCTGTTTGTGCTTCGGGGGGGCCCAACGCAGGCAGATGGAGTCCACTGGGGGGGCAATTAACACATTAATTAGCGCAGTAATTAAGGGAGGGGGGCGCTAACGGGGTTAATTGGAGGGGTTTGTTAAGGGGAGGGCAATTAACAGCTTAATTAGGAGGGTTAATTAAGGGAGGGGGCGTTAACGGGGTTAATTGGGGGGATTTATGAAGGGGGGGCAATTAACGGATTAATTAGCGACGTAATTAATGGAAGGGGGCACTAACAGGGTTAATTGGGGGGGCTTGTTAAGGGGGGGCTCGTTAAGGGGGTTAATTAGGGCAGTAATTAAGGGAGGGGGCACTAACAGGGTTAATTGGGGGGGCTTAATTAACGGAGGGTCATTAAAAGGGTTAATGGGGGGTTGTTAACAGGGTTAATTAGTGCTGTAATTAAGGGAGGGGGGCACTAACAGGGTTAATTGGGGGGGTTTGTGAAGGGGGGCTCGTTAAGGGGGTTAATTGGGGCAGTAATTAAGGGAGGGGCACTAACGGGGATAATTGGGGGGGATTGTTAAGGGGGGCAATTAACAGCTTAATTAGGAGGATTAATTAAGGGAGGCAGGGCTCGTTAACAGGGTTAATTAGGGGGAATTTTCTTAAGGGGGGTCATTAACCGGTCATTAATTTGGGGGGGTTGATAACAGGGTTAATTAGGAGGAGTAATTAAGGGGCAGCATTCACAGGGTTATTTAAAGGGGGCAACATTAAAAAGGTTAATTAGGAGGAGTAATTAAAGGGGCAGCATTAACAGGGTTAATTAGGAGGGGTAATTAAGGCCCAGAGGTGTTAACAGCGTTAATTAAGAGGAGCAATTAAGGGGGGAGCATTAACAGGGCGAATCGTGGGTCGTTAAAGGGGGGTTTTAATAAAGGGGATTTTTTTTTTAGGGGTTTCAATAAAGGGCATTTTTTTCATTAAGTGAGGGGGGTGTTAATGAACTAATTAACGAACTAATGAACCAATTAATTAATTAATGACCCACCTGTGATGGGGGGCTTCTTGT
>NW_020922303.1:0-924 GCF_003984885.1 Neopelma chrysocephalum
ACCTTTCAGGTTGACCTTTGACCTTCCCAGTTTGACCTTTGACCTTTCGGTTTGACCTTTGACCTTTCATGCTGACCTTTGACCTTTCCAGTTCGACCTTTGACCTTTCCGGTTCGACCTTTGACCTTTCAATTTGACCTTTGACCTTTCGGGGTGACCTTTGACCTTTTGGTTTGACCTTTGACCTTTGACTTTTGACCTTTGACCTTTTGGGTTGACCTTTGTCCTTTCGGGGTGACTTTTGACCTTTCACTCTGACCTTTGACCTTTCCCGTTTGACCTTTGACATTTCCCGTTTGACCTTTGACCTGTCGGATTGACCTTTGACCTTTCGGGTTGACCTTTGACCTTTCGGATTGACCTTTGACCTTTCGATTTGACCTTTGACCTTTCATGCTGACCTTTGACCTTTCCATTCGACCTTTGACCTTTTGGTTTGACCTTTGACCTTTCCAGTTTGACCTTTGACCTTTCCAGTTTGACCTTTGACCTTTCACTCTGACCTTTGACCTTTCAATTTGACCTTTGACCTTTCGATTTGGCCTTTGACCTTTCGGGTTGACCTTTGACCTCTTGGGGTGACCTTTGACCTTTTGATTTGACCTTTGACCTTTCCAGTTTGACCTTTGACCTTTTGGGTTGACCTTTGACCTTTTGGGGTGACCTTTGACCTTTTGGTTTGACCTTTGAAATTTCCAGTTTGACCTTTGACCTTTTGGTTTGACCTTTGTCCTTTCATGCTGACCTTTGACCTTTCGGTTTGACCTTTGACCTTTTGGGCTGACTTTTGACCTTTCGGTTTGACCTTTGACCTTTCATGCTGACCTTTGACCTTTTGGGTTGACCTTTGACCTTTTGGTTTGACCTTTGACCTTTTACCTTTCAGGTTGACCTTTGACCTTCCCAGTTTGACCTTTGACCTTT
>NW_020922304.1:0-1117 GCF_003984885.1 Neopelma chrysocephalum
TTTTTTTTTTTTTTTCTTTTTTTTTGGATCTTCCAGATCCTGGCGGAGAACCCTTGGATGCCGTCGGATGTGGGTTCGGGGCAGAGGCTCCTCATCCCGCCAGTTTTAGGTTATTTGCATATATTTGGTTATTTGCATATATTTTAATAAATGCAACATTTCCAGCTGGAGTCTTTCCCACTCTGCTCCCCCCTTATCCCGTGGGATCATCCCCATGTGCCAAGAACCAACAGTGAATCAGTGAATCCCTTGGCTGCCGTCCCTGTGCCGTGGAATCCCGATCCCCTTCCCGTTATTAGGCCTAATTCCAGGTAATTAGTGCAGCTCATTAACAGCTCACCATCCTCTTGGACACCACCACGGTGGCTCCTTCCTACCACCTAATTTGGGATCCCTTTGGGATACTCCGACCTTCCCGCCCCTCCCTGCCCTGGGCGTCCCGCGCCGCTCCCGGCACGGGGCAGGAATGTGGGAGCTGCTCCCCGGGCTCCTCTTTTTTTTTTTTCCTTTGGAATTGTCCCTGTCACCCCCCCAGCCCCGTCCTCTGCCCCAGCAAAGGACAACCCTGAGTTGGAAGAGGATGATCCCGGTGATCCCGGTGCCGTCACTTCCTGGCGTCGGCGTAGTTGGCGTCGAACCAGGCACAGGTTTCCTTCACAGCTACGGAGGGAGAAGGTGGGATTGGGAATGGATTTGGGTCATAAAATGGGGTGGGTTTGGGGGTTTGGAAAGGGATTTTAGTCAGAGAATCATGGGTTTGGGGATTTGGGAATGGGTTTTGGTCATGGAATCATGGAATGGGTTTGGGGATTTGGGAATGGATTTTGGTCTTAGAATCATGGGATGGGTTTGGGATGGATTTTGGTCATAAAATCATGGGATGGGATTTGGGAATCGATTTTGGTCGTAAAATCATGGGATGGGTTTGGGATGGATTTTTGGTCAGAGAATCATGGGATGGGATTTGGGAATGGATTTTGGTCATGAAATCATGGGATGGGTTTGGGGAATGGGACTGGATTTTGGTCATAGAATCATGGGATGAGTTTGGGAATGGATTTGGGTCATGGAATCATGGGATGGGTTTGGGGATTTGGGAATGGGTTTTGGTCATGGA
>NW_020922305.1:0-610 GCF_003984885.1 Neopelma chrysocephalum
GTAAATCATTAACAATTAATTAACCCACAATGCCCGGGGTTCACGGCGATAATTAATTAGCCCGTCACGCCCCCGGGTAAATCATTAACAATTAATTAACCCACAATGCCCGGGGTTCACGGCAATAATTAATTAACCCGTCACGCCCCCGGGTAAATCATTAACACTTAATTAACCTGTAACACCCATGGGTAGATCATTAACAGTTAATTAGCCCAGAACGCCTGCAGGTAAAACATTTACCCCTAATTAATCCATAATATCTGTGGGTTCCCATCAATCCCTAATTAGTCCATAATATCCCTGGGTTCCCATCAATCCCAAACGATCCCAAATAGTCCCAAACGGTCCCAAACAGTCCCAAATTATTCCAAATAGTCCCAAATGATCCCAAATCCCAAATGGTCCCAAATCCCAAAGGGTCCCCGAACTCAAATCCCCAATCCCATGTGGTTCCAAATCCCAAATAAACCCCTAAATCCCCAACGATTCCCAATCCCAGATATTCCCAAATCCCAAATAATAGCAAATCCCAGATGGTCCCACATCCCCCCTAAATCCCCAATAATTCCCAATCCCATATATTCCCAAATAATAACAAATCCCAGAT
>NW_020922305.1:620-1241 GCF_003984885.1 Neopelma chrysocephalum
TCACCCCTAAATCCCAATGATTCCCAATCCCATATATTCCCAAATAATAGCAAATCCCAGATGTTCCCAAATCCCAAATAAACCCCAAATCCCCCAAAATTCCCAGTCCCAGACATTCCCAAATCCCAAATAACGACAAATCCCAGATGTTCCCAAATCTCAAATCACCCATAAATCCCTAATAATCCCAAATCCCCAATAACCCCCAAATCCCCAATAATTCCCAGTCCCACATATTCCCGAATCCCAAACAAGACCAAATCCCGGAATTCACGGGAATTGGGGCACCCTTTGCTGGCCCGGCTCCAGCGGCTCCATCCGGGGGCAAATTCCAGCCCCGCCCTGAATTCCAGGGAATTGGGGCGCGGCCCCGGCGGGTGCCAAGGGCGGGATTAACCCCAAGTTGATCCCATTAATCCCCTGGGGGAGAGGTAAAGGGATTTTCCATCCCCTTCTCCCCTTCCCGAAGGAACGGGGCTCCTTCCCAACTCCTTCCCGGGGCTGAGACCAAATCCCAAATGATCCCAAATCTCAAATGGTCCCAGATCCCAAACAGTCCCAAATGACCCCAAACAGTCCCAAATGATCCCAAATCCTAAGTGGTCCCAAATCTGAAATGGT
>NW_020922305.1:1251-2511 GCF_003984885.1 Neopelma chrysocephalum
AGTCCCAAATGATCCCAAATCCTAAGTGGTCCCAAATCTGAAATGGTCCCAAATAGTCCCAGATGATCCCAAATAGTCCCAAATGATCCCAAATCCCAAATGGTCCCAAATAGTCCCAAATGATCCCAAATCCCAAATGGTCCCAAATGACCCCAAACAGTCCCAAATTATCCCAAATCCCAAACAGTCCCAAATAGTCCCAAATGATCCCAAATCTCAAATGGTCCCAGATCCCAAACAGTCCCAAATTATCCCAAATCCCAAATAGTCCCAAATAGTCCCAAATGCTCCCAAATTCCAAATGGTCCCAAATAATTCCAAATGGTCCCAAATAATCCCAAATGGTCCCAAAAAGTCCCAAATGATCCCAAATCCCAAACGGTTTCAAACAGTCCCAAATGGTCCCAAAAAGTCCCAAATTATCCCAAATCCCAAACGGTTTCAAACAGTCCCAAATGGTCCCAAACAGTCCCAAATGATCCCAAATCCCAAATGATCCCAGTCCCAAATGATCCCAGATGATCCCAAATCTCAAATGGTCCCGAATAGTCCCAAATGATCCCAAACAGTCCCAAATGATCCCAAATCCCAAGTGGTCCCCGAGCTCGAATCCCAAATCCCACGTGGTTCCAAATCCCAAATAAAGTCTAAATCCCAAATAACACCAAAGCTCAAATCTCATCCCAAATCCCAAATGGTCCCAGATCCCAAATAAACCCAAATGATCCCAGACAATTCCCAAATCCCAGGTCGTCCCAAATCCCAGATAGTCCCAAATGATCCCAAGTCTCAAATGATCCCAAATAGTCCCAAATGATCCCAAATAAACCCCAACGATCCCAAAGAATTCCAGCTACTGGCTAATTCCAAATGGCAAATCCCAAATCCCCCCTAAATCCCCAACGATTCCCAATCCCAGATATTCCCAAATCCCAAATAATAACAAATCCCAGATGTTCCCAAATCCCAAATGAACCCTAAATCCCTAATAATTCCCTATCCCATGTAGTTCCAAATCCCAAATAACAACAGATCCCAGATGATCCCAAATCCCAAATGACCCCTAAATCCCCAATAATTCCCAATCCAACGTAGTCCCAAATAAACCCCAAATCCCAAATCACCCCTAAATCCCCACGATTCCCAATCCCAGATATTCCCAAATCCCAAATAACAACAGATCCCAGATGATCCCAAATCCCAAATCACCCCTAAATCCCCAATAATTCCCAATCCAACATAGTCCCAAATAAACCCCAA
>NW_020922305.1:2611-3296 GCF_003984885.1 Neopelma chrysocephalum
CCCAAATCCCAAATGAACCCTAAATCCCTAATAATTCCCTATCCCATGTAGTTCCAAATCCCAAATAACAACAGATCCCAGATGATCCCAAATCCCAAATCACCCCTAAATCCCCAATAATTCCCAATCCAACATAGTCCCAAATAAACCCCAAATCCCAAATCACCCCTAAATCCCCAACGATTCCCAATCCCAGATATTCCCAAATCCCAAATAATAACAAATCCCAGATGATCCCAAATCCCCCCTAAATCCCAACGATTCCCAATCCCACATATTCCCAAATCCCAAATAATAACAAATCCCAGGTGATCCCAAATCTCAAATGACCCCTAAATCCCCAATGAGGGACCCCGACCCCAAATAAGGGATCCCCCGACCCCAAATGAGGGACTCTGACCCCAAATGAGGGACCCCTGACCCCAAATGTGGAGCCCAAATCCCAAATGAGGGACCCCTGACCCCAAATAAGGGACCCCCAACCCCAAATAAAGGACCCCTGACCCCAAATAAGGGACCCCCGACCCCAAATGAGGGACCCCCGACCCCAAATAAGGGACCCCCGACCCCAAATAAAGGACCCCGACCCCAAATGAGGGACCCTCGACCCCAAATAAGGGATCCCCTGACCCCAAATGAGGGACCCCCGACCCCAAATAAAGGACCCCGACCCCAAATGAGGGAC
>NW_020922306.1:0-1857 GCF_003984885.1 Neopelma chrysocephalum
AATTGAAATAAATAAGTCGTGGTTTTCCTCCCGTTCCTGTTCTGTTCTGGTTCAGATTAAATGAATTAATTCAGATTAAATGAATTAATTCAGATTAAATGAATTAATTCAGATTAAATTAAATTAATTCAGTTCAAAACTCCCGAGTGAAATAATGTGGATTTAAGGGAAATATCACCCAGGAATTTTCACATGGAGATTTTTTTTTGCCTTTCAAACCCTTCAGAGGCTCTTTTTCCACCGTGTTTCGGTCGATATCGAGGCTTCAAAAAGGAGGGGAGGGGTTTATAACACCCCCAACCCACCAAACCCTCAGCTTTTGATTTTTCCGGCCCCAAGTCCAGATCCAGATCCAGATCCAGGAGCCAGATCCAGATCCGGGTCCAGATCCAGATCCAGGTCCAAGACCAGATCCAGGAGTCAGATCCAGGAGACAGATCCTGGTCCAGGAGCCAGATCCAGATCCAGATCCCGGAGCCAGGTCCAGGTCCATTTCCAAGTCCAAGTCCAGGTCCAGATCCAGATCTAGATCAAAGTCCTAATCCAGATCCTTATCCAGATCTAGATCCAGATCCAGATCCAGGAGTCAGATCCAGGAGGCAGATCCTGGTCCAGGAACCAGATCCAGATCCAGGACACAGATCCATGTCAAGATCCAGGAGCCAGATCCAGGTCCAGGAGCCAGATCCAGATCCAGATCCAGATCCTGGAGCCAGATCCAGATCCAGATCCAGGAGCCAGATCGAAATCCAGATCCAGATCCAGGATTCAGATCCAGGAGACAGGTCCAGATCCAGAGCCAGATCCAGATCCAAGAACCAGATCCAGGTCCAGGTCCAAGACCAGATCCAGGAGTCAGATCCAGATCCAGATCCAGGTCCAGGAGTCAGATCCAGATCCTGGAACCAGATCCAGATCCAGGTCCAGATCCAGGGCCAGGTCCAGAGCTGGAGCCAGATCCTGGACACAGAGCCAGATCCAGGTCCAGGAGTCAGATCCAGGAGCCAGATCCAGATCCAGGAGTCGGATCCAGGAGCCAGATCCAGGAGTCAGATCCAGGAGTTAGATCCAGATCCAGATCCAGATCCAGGCCCGGAAGCCAGATCCAGGTCTAGATCCAGATCCAGATCCAAGAGCCAGGTCCAGATCCAGATCCAGGAGCCAGATCCAGATCCAGATCCAGGTCTAAGTCCAGATACAGGACCAGATCCTGGAGTCAGATCCAGATCCAGGCCCAGGAGCCAGATCCAGATCCAGATCCAGGTCCAGCTCCAAGTCCAAGTCCAGGTCCAGATCCAGGTCTCAGATGCAGATCCAGGTCCAGGTCCAAGACCAGATCCAGGACACAAATCCAGATCCAGGTCTCAGATCCAGGAGTCAGATCCAGATCCAGGAGCCAGATCCGGATCCAGATCCAGGTGGGCGCCGAGGATGCGGCGGGGATCCTGGTTTGGGAATTCCTGCCCGGAGGATCCCGGGTTGGGAATTCCTGCCTGGAATAACGGCCAAAGCACTGATATTATTTTATTATTATAATTATAATTATAATTATAATTATAATTATAATTATTATTATTATTATTCTATATTTGCTGTCAAGAGAAATGAGAAGAGTTTTATTTTTCTGCTATTGAAAAAAAAAGTTACTTTAAATAATAAAGCCTCGTTTCCATGAACTCCAAGGTTCTTCTCTCTGCTGGGTGTGGCTGGAATAATTAATAAATTGAAATCATTCATTTTCAATTAATTCCATTTAATTCATTGAAATAATTAATTCATTGAAATAATTAATTAATTGAAATAATTAATGAATTGAAATAAATAAGTCGTGGTTTTCCTCCCGTTCCTGTTCTGTTC
>NW_020922307.1:0-417 GCF_003984885.1 Neopelma chrysocephalum
ATCCCAGCTCCATTCCCATCCCAGCTCCATTCCCATCCCATCCCATCTCATCCCAGCTCCATTCCCATCCCATCCCATCCCAGCTCCATTCCCATCCCATCCATTCCCATCCCATTCCCACGGGGGGTCCGGAGGTGGGGTGGGATGGATTTGGGATCCTGGGATAGGGATGGATTTGGATCCTGGGACAGGGATGGATTTGGGATCCCAGGACAGGGATGGATTTGGGATCCTGGGATAGGGATGGGTTTGGGATCCTGGGATAGGGATGGATTTGTTATCCCAGCACAGGGATGGATTCATTATCCCAGCACAGGGATGGATTTGTTATCCCAGGATAAGGCTGGATTCATTATCCCAGGATAAGGACGGATTCATTATCCCAGGATAAGGATGGATTCATTATCCCAGGATAAG
>NW_020922307.1:427-1112 GCF_003984885.1 Neopelma chrysocephalum
ATTCATTATCCCAGGATAAGGATGGATTCATTATCCCAGGATAAGGACGGATTCATTATCCCAGGATAAGGATGGATTCATTATCCCGGGATAAGGATGGATTCATTATCCCAGGATAAGGATGGATTCATTATCCCAGGATAAGGATGGATTCGTTATCCCAGGATAAGGCTGGATTCATTATCCCAGGATAAGGACGGATTCATTATCCCAGGACAAGCCTGGACAGGTGCTCCCAAGCCAAACTTCCAGGTGGGAATGTTCCTCCCAGCCACATCCCTTTCCCTGAAAATTCCCTGCAGCTGCTCCAGGGGCATCCCGGGCTGGAGGAGCTCACGAGAGGGGGTTTTCCCGGGATTTCCGTGGGATTTACATGGGAATGGCCCAGTCCTGGACGTGCTGGTGGAAGCGACACTCGTAGCTGAAGATCCGGTGGCTCCGGGCGACCTTTTCCACCCGGGAGCTGAAGAGGAGCCGGAAAAAGCAGCGGTTGATCCAAGGAACCAACCCCGGAATGAAGGTGCTGCCGGGAGAGAGAGCGGGATTGGGATCCAACCGGGACTGGGATCCAGCCGGGATTGGGATCCAACCGGGATTGGGATCCTGGAATGGGTTGGGCGGGAAGGGACCTTAAATCCCATCCCATTCCATGTTCAGGGACACCTCCCGCTATCCCAGGGAATCC
>NW_020922307.1:1122-2056 GCF_003984885.1 Neopelma chrysocephalum
CCAGGGATCCAGGGGCAGCCACAGCTTCCCTGGAATTCCCTCCCAGCCAGGAATCCCTTCCCAATCTCCCCCCCAAATCCCCCTTTCCCAGTGGGATCCATTCCCTGGGTCCCATCCCTCCATCCCTTATCCCAGCTCCATCTCCATGTGGGATTCAGCTCTTTCCAGTGGCTGCTCCAAGGATTCCAGAGCCCAGGATATCCCTCTCAGGAGCTCCCCTGTCCCATCCCACGGGATCGTGCTCCCTCCTCCCCTGGAGCATCCCGGGAAATCCCGGGAATACCTGGAATGACAGTTTGGACCCTCTGGCAGAGCCCGACGTGGACCCAAATCCCACTTTTCCCTGGTTTTGGAGCCCATCCCGCCTCTCCCGGGGCTCTCCCGCTTCCCAGCTGAGCCTCCAGCACCCGCATGGATCGGATCCCTCGGGATATTCCCAAACCCTTCCCAAAAAACCCCCTTTCCAGCCGCAATTCCACATCCCCTCAGAGCCAGGAAAGGTTCCCCCGGGAATGTTGGGATCCCATCCCTGCAGCGCTGGAAAATCCCTGCGGATGCGGCCCCTCGGTGATCCCAAAGGGCTTTTCCAGCCGGGACAATTCCCGGATTTCCGCGGCCGCCAGAGGGCGCTGCAGCCCCAGAGACCGATCCCGACCACGGGAAATCTTGGGAAAAACCGCAGGAATTCCTCCTTGCCCAGGGATGGGGAAGGTCCAGGTGACATCCCGCCCTTCCCAAATTCCTGGGGAATCCCAGGAAATGGGCGGGATGAGGCCAGGCCTGGAAAATCCCACCTGATCCAGAGCAGGAATTCCAGCAGGTAATATCCCACGGCGTAATCCCAAATCCAATCCCAAATCCAGCTGGAGGAGGAACAGGGAGGCTGCAGATCCAAGGGGAGAAGGGGGAGGATGGAAATTAGGGAAGAGCAGGA
>NW_020922307.1:2066-5053 GCF_003984885.1 Neopelma chrysocephalum
AGATCCAAGGGGAGAAGGGGGAGGATGGAAATTAGGGAAGAGCAGGAGTGGGAGGGTGGGAATTTGGGAGCATGGACCGGGAGCAGGGATTGAATCCCAGCATTCCCAGAATTTCTACCCCCTGATTTGTCTCGAGCATTCCAAGAACTTGGAAAACCCTGGGATTCCCAGATTATGGGAACAAGTCTCATCCAGCCCCAGAAGAGACCGGGATTTGTCCTGAGCATTCCAAGAGCTTGGAAAACCTTGGATTCTTCTGTGTCCCAGGATTCCCAGATTATGGGAACAACTCCCATCCATTCCCAAAAGAGACCAGGATTTGTCCTGAGCATTCCAAGAGTTTGGAAAAGCTTGGAATTCCCAGATGATGGGAACAAGTCCCATCCATTCCCAAAAGGAGACCGGGATCTGCCCTGAGCATTCCAAGATCTTGGAAAACCCTGGGATTCCCAGATTATGGGAACAACTCCCATCCAGCTCCAAAAGGAGACCGGGATTTGTCCTGAGCATTCCAAGAGCTTGGAAAAGCTTGGAATTCCCAGATTATGGGAACAAGTCCCATTAAGATCCAAAAGAAGACCAGGATTTGTCCTGAGCATTCCAAGAGCTTGGAAAACCCCAAATGATGGGAACAACTCCCATCCAACCCCAAAAGGAGACGGGGATTTGTCCTGAGCATTCCAAGAGCTTGGAAAACCCGGGGATTCCCAGATTATGGGAACAATTCCCATCAAGCTCCAAAAGGAGACCAGGATTTGTCACGAGCATTCCAAGAGCTTGGAAAACCTTGGATATTTCTGTGTCCCAGAATTCCCAGATTATGGGAACAATTCCCATCCATTCCCAAAAGGAGACCGGGATTTGTCCTGAGCATTCCAAGAGTTTGGAAAACCCTGGGATTCCCAGATGATGGGAACAAGTCCTATCCATTCCCAAAAGATACCAGGATTTGTCCTGAACATTCCAAGAGCTTGGAAAACCTTGGAAATCCAATATTATGGGAACAGGTCCCATCCAGCTCCAAAAGGAGACCAGGATTTGTCCTGTGCATTCCAAGTGCTTGGAAAACCTGGAATTCCCACATTATGGGAACAATTCCCATCCATTCCCAAAAGGAGACTGGAATTTGCCCTGAGCATTCCAAGAGCTTGGAAAAGCTTGGAATTCCCAACCCTTTCCCACGGAGCCGCTTCCCGCCCCTGCGGTTCCCCCCCGGAATTCCCGGGAATCCCTCGGGAACGTGCCCTGTCAGTGGGATCCTGGTAGATGATCCGGACGTTGTCGCTGTGCGGGAACCACAGGAAGCGGAAATATTGGGATCGCTCCAGGTGCTCTTCCAGCTGCTCCAGAACCTGCCAGAAAAGTGGGAATGTGGGGCCGGGATACCGGGAAGGAGCATTCCCAGCATTCCGGGAAGGAGAATTCCCGGTCATCCCTGTGGAAAAATGGGATGTGGGGCCGGGATCTTGGGAAGGAGAATTCCCGGCCATCCCTGTGGAAAAGTGGGATGTGGGGCCAGAATTCCAGGAAGGAGCATTCCCGGCCATCCCTGCAAAAAAGCAGGATGTGGGGCCGGGATCCCGGGAAGGAGCATTCCCAGCCATCCCTGTGGAAAAGCAGGATTTGGGGCTGGAATCCTGGGAAGGAACATTCCCGGCCATCCCTGTGGAAAAACGGGATGTGGGGCCGGGATACTGGGAAGGAGAATTCCCAGACATCCCGGGAAGGAGAATTCCCATCAATCCCTGTGGAAAAGCAGGATTTGGGGCTGGAATCCCAGGAAGGAGAATTCCCGGCCATCCCTGTGGGAAAAGCAGGATTTGGGGCTGGAATACTGGGAAGGAACATTCCCGGCCATCCCTGTGGAAAAGTGGGATGTGGGGCCGGGATCTTGGGAAGGAGCATTCCTGGCATCCCAGAAGGAGCATTCCCGGCCATCCCTGTGGAAAAGTAGGATTTGGGGCTGGAATACTGGGAAGGAACATTCCCGGCCATCCCTGTGGAAAAGCGGGATGTGGGGCCGGGATACCGGGAAGGAGAATTCCCGGCCATCCCTGTGGGAAAAACGGGATGTGGGACTGGGATCTTGGGAAGGAGCATTCCCGGCATCCCAGAAGGAGCATTCCCGACCATCCCTGTGGAAAAGGAGGATTTGGGGCTGGAATACTGGGAAGGAGCATTCCCAGACATCCCAGAAGGAATATTCCTGGCCATCCCTGTGGGAAAAGTGGGATGTGGGGCCAGGATACTGGGAAGGAGCATTCCCGGCATTCCAGGAAGGAGAATTCCCGGCCATCCCTGTGGGAAAAGCAGGATTTGGGGCTGGAATACTGGGAAGGAACATTCCCGGCCATCCCTGTGAGAAAAGTGGGATGTGGGGCTGGAATACTGGGAAGGAGCATTCCTGGCCATCCCTGTGGAAAAGTGGGATGTGGGGCTGGGATCTTGGGAAGGAGCATTCCCGGCATCCCAGAAGGAGCATTCCCAGCCATCCCTGTGGAAAAGAGGGATGTGGAGCTGGGATACTGGGAAGGAACATTCCCGGCCATCCCAGGAAGGAGAATTCCTGGCCATCCCTGTGGGAAAAGTGGGATGTGGGGCCAGGATATTGGGAAGGAGCATTCCCAGACATCCCTGAGGGAAAAGCGGGATGTGGGGCTGGGATCTTGGGAAGGAGGATCCAGGCAGCAGATCCCACTTCTGGGAATGGGAATGGGGCCGCTTCCGGCCATGGGAAAGGGGGGATGTGCTGCAGGATTCCCAAAAAACCACGGGATCCAGAGGCGGGGAAGCCCTCCTGGAAGCACGGCCCTCTGTGACTCAGGAATGCCGGGATAATGGGGATGGAGCTGGGATGGGAATGGAGCTGGGATGGAATGGGATGGGATGGGAATGGAGCTGGGATGGGATGGGATGGGAATGGAGCTGGGATGGGATGGAAATGGAGCTGGGAATGGCCAGGCTGGATTTGGGAAGGATCCCGGGAG
>NW_020922308.1:0-506 GCF_003984885.1 Neopelma chrysocephalum
GCTGGGGTTTTTTTATTCTAAAGCTAAAAGCGTGAAAAAAAAACCTGAAAGAGAAACAAGACAAACACGAGGTTAGAATACCACAGTACAAACACCCACCCCTCCCCTGAGACGCAAGCCAAGCCTGAACATCGGCGCACGCTCAAAACGCTGCCTCGGGAACGGGGTTCCCGGGGAGCCTCAAAAATCGGCCTGCCTGGCAAAACCCGGGTCCCGGGACGGTCTGCACCCAAACTTTGGCGATGAACATCGCCTCGCCGACCGGCCGGGACCTAGGAAAAAAAACCCCAGCCGAGGGAAAAAAAAAAAATCCCCCGGCTGGGGTTTTTTTATTCTAAAGCTAAAAGCGTGAAAAAAAAACCTGAAAGAGAAACAAGACAAACACGAGGTTAGAATACCACAGTACAAACACCCACCCCTCCCCTGAGACGCAAGCCAAGCCTGAACATCGGCGCACGCTCAAAACGCTGCCTCGGGAACGGGGTTCCCGGGGAGCCTCAAAAATC
>NW_020922309.1:0-11438 GCF_003984885.1 Neopelma chrysocephalum
GAGTTTGGTTATTTCCACATCTAACACAATACAAATTTAAAGTCCAACCTAACCTTATCTCTTGGGAAGATCTGGGTCCTAAAATATACTTAAAACAGTTATTACATAAAGCACGCACATATAATGAACATTTGCAAAATGGACAGATCTTAATTCTAGGTTTTAAGCTATGTGGTGTATTCACAGTCAATTCTTCAGACCCCCTCCCCATACAAGTTTAACAAGATGTTTCTATGGTTGGTTTAGGGTGGACAGACACTTCAGGAGTTGCCAAAGCAAGAAAACACAAAATTAGCAAAGCAATATAACACGAACACACTGCTATGACAGGTGCTATTTTCCAAGAGTACATAATAGACGTCTTAAAACACAGACTAAAGAGCGATCAAAGGAAACTTAGGTGCTTTGTTCTTTCCCCGATATAAACACTATTAGGCCAAATACAGATAAAACCAGAACATACCAGACCAGAGGGGATATTCCCCAGGAAGAGCGTCCTCTCCCGTATCCCGTTTACAGACGGCATCCCGCCTTTTGATTTACGGGTATCCAGAACCAGAATAACCAGAATCCAGAATAAACAAAACCAAAACCCAAATATAAATACCTTTTATCAATAAGCAGTGTTCTTGTCCAGCCCCCGCAAGAAGCCACCGAAGAAGGGAGCCCCTTCGGGTATAAAGACTTACCCGAGGGCGCCCAGGGGGTCCCGTTCTCCGAGGGATTCCGCAGCCGGGTGGAAAAGGTGTGCTGCCGCTGGTCGCCAAATGAATCCGAAAAATCGGTCTGAGAAACTGCTCAGAGACATTTTATCTTTAAGCAGCAAAGGTATTTATTAGCAGCGCTGGGAGCAAGCCAGCTATTGCTGGAAAAACTTACTCAAAGGCTTCACACAAAATCAGCAGTTTTATACAATTTTTCAGGTGTGATTAAATGCATATTCAAGTGATTACAGCATCTATTCATACATATTGATAACAGGCGGAGTATGGGTGGAGCTCAGGCGGAGTTTGGGGCGGCGCTTCTCTCTATCCCCAATTTTAGGGGTATATCCGATCTTCATCCCATGGGCAGGGGGCGTATTCTCATCTTCCTCAGTCCGACCTTTCTTCCTTTCCATTGTTCTTGACCCGCTCGCTCAAGCTTGGAGAAAGCCCTGGCTCCCGGCCTATTTCTCCTATTCAAATGTCTACTTTAGCTTACTGAATCCTAATTTATTACATCTAGGCCCATTACATGTACCTTAGCACTCTGTTAAACTCTGGTCCAGTTAGCAGAACAGAACATGATATCATCAACCAGTGCTCCTAAAATGTTCTTCTAGCAAAACAGGTATTGAGGTTTCCTAGCAGGCCAAGATATCTCAGTTAACTCTTCTAGGCCTGGCTCCTGTTTCAATCTCCCCTTTTACTTATAACTTACAAATTCCTTCGTCAAGTTCCAATGGGTTTTGATAGGTATGCATCACTGCCCACACTATTTGTATCCTTTTAAGTGCAGTACTTACTTTGTACCATAGCCAAACATTGAAGATCATCATCAGTATTATGCTGGCTACAACAACTATTACTGGATGTATTAAGTAGTGAAACACCTGTGATGTTGTAGGGGAGTATTCTATAAAGATGTCCTACCAGTGGTGTTCTCACACCTTTTCCACTTTGGTTAAAACAGTTTTTATGTTTTCTGTGTCATGTTCCACTTGTCAGAGCATTCGCCAAGTTGTTCTGTTCACTTCCTGGACCAGTTTTTCTATGTCAGGATGTCTAAGCATTACTTTGAAAAGACTAATGTTCATTCCTATCTGTAATTTTGGCACATCATGATAAATCATATAATCAGCTTCAATCAATTATAAAAATTGGTACCATTCGCAACTTCATGACAAGCATCTACGGTAAAATTAACACAAAAGGTCCTAACACATGCACACCCATTTCCTATGTAATAGACTTGTGATTGGACTTTAGCATGGGGAGGCATTTCAAAGGTACACACACTATTCTCAGTATCTAAGCATAAATCTTCATTTTCTACTACAGCATTTTCACAGATATATCCTAATTGTCCCCTAGGAGTACAAGCCTCGGTACTAACTGACTGCCACTTTTTCTTGGTGTGATCATAACTTGCCCAAACATTATGGTCAATAGGTCTAACGATTACGTTTTGGGGTATGGCTAAGTGAAATTCACTAACTGCCATCATGCTTGATAATTTTTCTATTCGCACAGGTCGAGGGAGTTGTCGAGGTGGTGGTGGCTTTAGTCAATGGTGTGGCAGGAGGTTTAGTAGTTGGGATACTTGATGAAGCCTTAATTATAAATCTCCTGACTATATACACTTTTTTAGTTGTCCATTGACATATCCCAGAAACTGTTCTATTTAGAGTGAAGGTGTGCCAACATTCATCAGAATTGCATTCATGTTTACTGAGTACATTTCCAAAGTTACGCGGGTAGATGAGTCTTATTTGCAGATTATCCCGTATGGAAATGATAGTTTTGGGTGACCAATCAATCAATGAGGGTGGTTTATAAATTTTACATCCAATTCGAGTTTGGTCTCCAACTTTTCCTATTAGTACACTTGCAATGTATGGGTAACCAGGACGTTCCCAATTATCCAGCACTCTTGTTCCTTGAAGGATTATGACAGATGGATTGTATTCATCCATTTCAGATGGAGTCGTATTGACCAGGTTTAGTACACCAATTTCTAAACCAGAATTCTCATTGTAGGCCTGTAACCATAATGGATTTTGGGCATGAGTTTGACCTAACACCAATGTACTTATCAGTCCAAAGATCATCATTGAGGAGGCTTGATAGTAGATGGTTCTTCTCACGAGGTCCATGCTTCTTCCGGAACCCTCTTGACTCGAGAGTAGTGGATCCACGTAGGTTTCTCTTTCACCCGGATCGCTGTGAAGGTGGTCATCAGCACCTGGTAGGGTCCATCCCACTTCTCCCGTAGTGGATCTCCTGAAAGATTCTTAACATATACCCGATCACCAGGGTTGAATGGATGTAACTTACAATCAGGCTGTTTAGGTTGGTGTTCTAACACCACTGTAGCATTTTTCTGCAATTGTTTTCCTACAGCCATAACATAATCATACACATACTGATTACCAATTTGATCTACAGCTTCACTATTCACAGTTTGCATCATGTAGGGTCTGCCAAATAGAATTTCAAATGGACTCAGTTTCTCTTTTGACCTTGGCTTGACCCTTAGCCTAATTAAAGCAATAGGTAAAGCTTGGTACCAGTAAAAATTTGTTTCCTGACATATTTTAGCAATTTGTTGTTTAATGAGATGATTCATTTTTTTTCTACTTGCCCACTTGCTTGGGGTCTGCAGGGAGTATGCAATTGCCAATCAATTTTCAATGCTTTACTTATTGCTTGTACCACTTCTGCACAAAAGTGTGAACCTCTATCTGAAGAGATACTCTTAGGTACTCCAAATCGTGGTATAATCTCATTTAGCAAGACTTTAACCACTTCTCTAGACTTATTTGTTCTACATGGGAACGCCTCTGGCCAACCAGAAAATGTGTCAGTCAAAACTAGCAAATAACGATACCCCCCTTTTCTTGGAAGTTCAGAGAAATCAATTTGCCAAATCTCACCTGGAAAGCATCCTCTTTTTATTGCTCTTAGGTTAATTTTAAGTTTGGTATTTGGATTGTTTTTCAGGCAAAGTTCACATTGGGATGTGACTCGCTTTATTGTGGTAAACAAATTTGGTCCAGCTACCCTAGCTTTTAAGTGTTGATAGAGTGGATCCAAACCCCAGTGAGTTTTATGTGTTCTGTTTTCACAAATTGCTGTATTAATTTTTCTGGTAATACCAATTGACCTGTCTTCAATTGGCCCCATCCATTGTCTAACAGCTTACCTCCATTTTTGTGTATCCACTGATAATCTGTTTCCTGATACTCTACCTGTTGATTTGTGTCCAATCCTTCTGGTACTAAAGCTGCTACCAGTTGTTCAGTACCTCTTGCAGCTGCTAATTTGGCTTCTGCATCAGCTTTCCTGTTTCCTATTTCTGGAACGGTGTTGCCTTTCAGGTGTCCCCTGCAATGCATTATAGCCACCTGTAATGGGAGTTGGATGGCTTCTAACAATCGCAGGATCTCCTCTGCATGTTTAACAGCTTTCCCTTGAGTGGTCAATAGTCCTCTTTCCTTCCAGATCACTCCGTGGGCATGTACAACAGCAAAGGCATATTTAGAGTCAGTCCAGATGTTGATTCGCTTTCCCTTTGCCAGTTCAAGAGCTCAGGTAAGAGCTATCAGTTCTGCTTTCTGAGCTGAAGTCCCTACAGGTAAAGAGTTGGATTCAATTACCTGTTCTGTTGTGGTCACTGCGTAGCCAGCCATCCTTGTACCTTGTTTCATGAAACTGCTGCCATCTGAGAACCAGTTGTCTGCATCCTGAAGTGGTTCTTCTTTGAGCTCTGGGCGACTGGAGTACACTGCTTCAATGGTCTCCAAGCAGTCGTGTACGACAGGTTCCGCTGAGGTTTTTCCTTCTAGGAATGAAGCTGGGTTGACAATGTTAGTCACCTGAATGGTTACATCATCAGATTCAACTAGGATTGCCTGGTATTTCAGGAACCAGGAAGGTGACAACCAATGGTTCCCTTTTTGTTCTAGCACTGCAGATACAGTATGGGATACCAACACAGTCATTTTCTGTCCCATAGTAAGCTTTCTGGAAGTAGGCCACTGCTCTTTTGTGTGGCTCCAGTTGTTGAGCCAGGACCCCTAAAGCCATTCCTTGACGCTCGTGCGAGAACAGCCAGAAGGGCTTCGTCACATCAGGTAAACCCAACGCCGGAGCCCTCATGAGTTCTCGCTTCAGTCTTTTGAAGGCTTTGTCTGCCTCGGGGGTCCAAGTTATGTGATCTTTATTCAGTCATACAGAGGCTTTGCAATTATCCCATACTGATATATCCACAAGCAGCACCAACCTGTCATTCCTAGGAAGGCTCGGAGGCTTCTCACCGTTTCTGGTCTGGGTGTCTGGCAGATGGCTTCTTTCCTTGCTGTCCCCAGGGATCGTTGTCCTCCTGATACTTCATATCCCAGGTACACGACTTTCTCCTGGACCAGCTGAGCTTTCTGTTGAGAGACTCGATAACCACTTAAACCCAAAAAGTTTAAGAGAGATATTGTCCATTGAATGCAGTCCTCTTTTGTTTCTGTTGCTATTAGGAGATCATCTACATATTGCAGAAGAACGCCCTCTCTCCCGGTGGCTGTTGTCATAGTTCTAGCTCTCATCAAAAATTGTGGGACTGTTTTCAAAGCCTTGAGGCAAGACCGTCCATGTAATTTGTATTTTTCTCCCTGTTAACAGACTCCCATTCAAAGGCAAAAATCTTTTGGCTCTCCTGTGCTAGGGGTAGACAGAAAAAGGCATCTTTTAAATCCAACACTGTAAACCAGATCAAATTGTCTCTTAATTTATTCAGAAGTGTATAAGGATTTGCTACAACAGGATGTATAGTTTTGGTTATTTTATTTACTGCTCTTAAATTTTGTACTAACCTGTAGGTCCCGTTTGGTTTCTTCACTGGAAGGATTGGAGTGTTAAAGTCTGGTTCACACTCTATCAACAGCCCTAATTTCAGAAAGTTTTCAATTATTGGTTCAATCCCTTTTTTTTTTATCTTCTAGCCTCAGTGGATATTGTTTCTTAGTCACTGGCTTAGCTCCTGGTTGTAATTCTATTTGAATAGGGGTTGCCCATTTTGACTTACCTGGTATGTCAGTGGCCCACACCAGGGGATATACCTGATTTGTAATTTGGTCATTATTCAGATTGTTTGGTTTTGGTTCTATGCAGCTCACAGCCAAACTCAGAGCTGCCAATAATTGTTCCTCCTTTACTTTGAATTCAATTTTACCTTGTTTAAATTCTATTACAGCTCCCAGATTTTCTAATAGATCTCTGCCCAATAAAGGCAAATACAAAAACTGATGCAATCCCATTTGTTTCCCAATTTTAAACTTTAGGGGTTTTAAAAAGAAAGCTTTTTCTGATTGGCCAGTGGCACCAACAACCTGTACATAATTATCAGTTTTAGGTATCAATTCCTGATTTAAAACAGAAAATGTTACTCCAGTGTCGATCAAAAAATCCAGTTTTTCTTCTTCTTCCCCTAGCCGAATTGTAACCAGCGGGTCTGCCAGGGGAAAACCAGCCGGTCCTCGTCAATCACTATCTTGGTGGGCTATGACAGCCCCCCCCCGAATTCCTGTTTGCCCGAGTAGGACACTCCCTCTTTTCTCTGTTGTTATACACTTTCTAGGCTTCATTCATTAATACCTCTAAATCTTTATTAGCAGGGTGGTCTATTTTCTGCAATCTTTTTCTGATGTCAGGATTGCATTGTCCCATTAATAACCCCACCAAATGTAGTTTACCTTCTTTTGATGATGGATCTAAGGTAGTATATTTTCTCATGGCAGCCCTCAGTCTATCCAAGAACTCTGTGGGGGTTTCATTTCGTCCCTGCCTTACATCATACAAGGCTGCCCAGTTCACTGCTTTAGGGATAGCATTTTGTAATCCCACCTTAATCAGATCTCTATATTTCATCAGCATTCCAGCTGTTCAAATCACCGGCCGAAAAGGGTACTTTCACTTTTGCCTGCGTGCCTGTAGGTGTTATTACCTGGCACAGGGGGACTAACATGTGACCTGCCTCTGCTGTTTGAGCTCTGGTCTTAATCCCACTCCTTCTCCTACCACTCTGTGCCAAAGTTTGACCACGATGTTTGTTACTTATCCCTTCCTTGGGGTCTTTCACACCCCCCAGCTATAATCCCAGAATCATCTAATCCTAATCCCGATTCCTGTGGGCTGCCTGGTCCTATCTCTGCTCTCTGCAGAGGAATAACATAAGTTGAAAAATAATATTATAGTTTAGAATTCCCTGTGGAGGTCATTTTTCACCATCATCTAAAATATATAAAGGCCACCAATTCTGACAATATTTCAAAAAGGTCTTTTTACTTAGATTGCCCCCAGTGATTCCTCCCAAATTCTTCCAATGGCTCAATATACATCCTACAGGAATTTTGGAATTTATCTCCTTACTTGCACTGGTTCCCATTATGAAGATAGGGGATTGAGTCTAAAATATGCTAACAACCACAGCTATTAGACTCCAAACAATATTCAACTGTCAGACCTTAATATTGCTTTTCAACAAAGATTTCCTAAAATCACCAGTTTCTAAAAAATCACCAATTCTGTAACCAACTTGCAAAAATCCACAAGATGTCATCCTTACAAATACACCTGGCTTCTACAACAAGCCTATGTATCCACACAAATCTACAACATGCTGCTGTTAACCACCAGATGCACACTTAATAACAAATCTATATACTCAAAACACAAAATTCAAACCAGATGTTAAAACCCTGAGCATATTGAAATAAACACTGGCCTATGAATCCTACAACAATAATATCGGATGCACCTAGTTTCCTCCAGAGTTTGGTTATTTCCACATCTAACACAATACAAATTTAAAGTCCAACCTAACCTTATCTCTTGGGAAGATCTGGGTCCTAAAATATACTTAAAACAGTTATTACATAAAGCACGCACATATAATGAACATTTGCAAAATGGACAGATCTTAATTCTAGGTTTTAAGCTATGTGGTGTATTCACAGTCAATTCTTCAGACCCCCTCCCCATACAAGTTTAACAAGATGTTTCTATGGTTGGTTTAGGGTGGACAGACACTTCAGGAGTTGCCAAAGCAAGAAAACACAAAATTAGCAAAGCAATATAACACGAACACACTGCTATGACAGGTGCTATTTTCCAAGAGTACATAATAGACGTCTTAAAACACAGACTAAAGAGCGATCAAAGGAAACTTAGGTGCTTTGTTCTTTCCCCGATATAAACACTATTAGGCCAAATACAGATAAAACCAGAACATACCAGACCAGAGGGGATATTCCCCAGGAAGAGCGTCCTCTCCCGTATCCCGTTTACAGACGGCATCCCGCCTTTTGATTTACGGGTATCCAGAACCAGAATAACCAGAATCCAGAATAAACAAAACCAAAACCCAAATATAAATACCTTTTATCAATAAGCAGTGTTCTTGTCCAGCCCCCGCAAGAAGCCACCGAAGAAGGGAGCCCCTTCGGGTATAAAGACTTACCCGAGGGCGCCCAGGGGGTCCCGTTCTCCGAGGGATTCCGCAGCCGGGTGGAAAAGGTGTGCTGCCGCTGGTCGCCAAATGAATCCGAAAAATCGGTCTGAGAAACTGCTCAGAGACATTTTATCTTTAAGCAGCAAAGGTATTTATTAGCAGCGCTGGGAGCAAGCCAGCTATTGCTGGAAAAACTTACTCAAAGGCTTCACACAAAATCAGCAGTTTTATACAATTTTTCAGGTGTGATTAAATGCATATTCAAGTGATTACAGCATCTATTCATACATATTGATAACAGGCGGAGTATGGGTGGAGCTCAGGCGGAGTTTGGGGCGGCGCTTCTCTCTATCCCCAATTTTAGGGGTATATCCGATCTTCATCCCATGGGCAGGGGGCGTATTCTCATCTTCCTCAGTCCGACCTTTCTTCCTTTCCATTGTTCTTGACCCGCTCGCTCAAGCTTGGAGAAAGCCCTGGCTCCCGGCCTATTTCTCCTATTCAAATGTCTACTTTAGCTTACTGAATCCTAATTTATTACATCTAGGCCCATTACATGTACCTTAGCACTCTGTTAAACTCTGGTCCAGTTAGCAGAACAGAACATGATATCATCAACCAGTGCTCCTAAAATGTTCTTCTAGCAAAACAGGTATTGAGGTTTCCTAGCAGGCCAAGATATCTCAGTTAACTCTTCTAGGCCTGGCTCCTGTTTCAATCTCCCCTTTTACTTATAACTTACAAATTCCTTCGTCAAGTTCCAATGGGTTTTGATAGGTATGCATCACTGCCCACACTATTTGTATCCTTTTAAGTGCAGTACTTACTTTGTACCATAGCCAAACATTGAAGATCATCATCAGTATTATGCTGGCTACAACAACTATTACTGGATGTATTAAGTAGTGAAACACCTGTGATGTTGTAGGGGAGTATTCTATAAAGATGTCCTACCAGTGGTGTTCTCACACCTTTTCCACTTTGGTTAAAACAGTTTTTATGTTTTCTGTGTCATGTTCCACTTGTCAGAGCATTCGCCAAGTTGTTCTGTTCACTTCCTGGACCAGTTTTTCTATGTCAGGATGTCTAAGCATTACTTTGAAAAGACTAATGTTCATTCCTATCTGTAATTTTGGCACATCATGATAAATCATATAATCAGCTTCAATCAATTATAAAAATTGGTACCATTCGCAACTTCATGACAAGCATCTACGGTAAAATTAACACAAAAGGTCCTAACACATGCACACCCATTTCCTATGTAATAGACTTGTGATTGGACTTTAGCATGGGGAGGCATTTCAAAGGTACACACACTATTCTCAGTATCTAAGCATAAATCTTCATTTTCTACTACAGCATTTTCACAGATATATCCTAATTGTCCCCTAGGAGTACAAGCCTCGGTACTAACTGACTGCCACTTTTTCTTGGTGTGATCATAACTTGCCCAAACATTATGGTCAATAGGTCTAACGATTACGTTTTGGGGTATGGCTAAGTGAAATTCACTAACTGCCATCATGCTTGATAATTTTTCTATTCGCACAGGTCGAGGGAGTTGTCGAGGTGGTGGTGGCTTTAGTCAATGGTGTGGCAGGAGGTTTAGTAGTTGGGATACTTGATGAAGCCTTAATTATAAATCTCCTGACTATATACACTTTTTTAGTTGTCCATTGACATATCCCAGAAACTGTTCTATTTAGAGTGAAGGTGTGCCAACATTCATCAGAATTGCATTCATGTTTACTGAGTACATTTCCAAAGTTACGCGGGTAGATGAGTCTTATTTGCAGATTATCCCGTATGGAAATGATAGTTTTGGGTGACCAATCAATCAATGAGGGTGGTTTATAAATTTTACATCCAATTCGAGTTTGGTCTCCAACTTTTCCTATTAGTACACTTGCAATGTATGGGTAACCAGGACGTTCCCAATTATCCAGCACTCTTGTTCCTTGAAGGATTATGACAGATGGATTGTATTCATCCATTTCAGATGGAGTCGTATTGACCAGGTTTAGTACACCAATTTCTAAACCAGAATTCTCATTGTAGGCCTGTAACCATAATGGATTTTGGGCATGAGTTTGACCTAACACCAATGTACTTATCAGTCCAAAGATCATCATTGAGGAGGCTTGATAGTAGATGGTTCTTCTCACGAGGTCCATGCTTCTTCCGGAACCCTCTTGACTCGAGAGTAGTGGATCCACGTAGGTTTCTCTTTCACCCGGATCGCTGTGAAGGTGGTCATCAGCACCTGGTAGGGTCCATCCCACTTCTCCCGTAGTGGATCTCCTGAAAGATTCTTAACATATACCCGATCACCAGGGTTGAATGGATGTAACTTACAATCAGGCTGTTTAGGTTGGTGTTCTAACACCACTGTAGCATTTTTCTGCAATTGTTTTCCTACAGCCATAACATAATCATACACATACTGATTACCAATTTGATCTACAGCTTCACTATTCACAGTTTGCATCATGTAGGGTCTGCCAAATAGAATTTCAAATGGACTCAGTTTCTCTTTTGACCTTGGCTTGACCCTTAGCCTAATTAAAGCAATAGGTAAAGCTTGGTACCAGTAAAAATTTGTTTCCTGACATATTTTAGCAATTTGTTGTTTAATGAGATGATTCATTTTTTTTCTACTTGCCCACTTGCTTGGGGTCTGCAGGGAGTATGCAATTGCCAATCAATTTTCAATGCTTTACTTATTGCTTGTACCACTTCTGCACAAAAGTGTGAACCTCTATCTGAAGAGATACTCTTAGGTACTCCAAATCGTGGTATA
Source organism: Neopelma chrysocephalum (assembly GCF_003984885.1). Taxonomy (NCBI): domain Eukaryota; kingdom Metazoa; phylum Chordata; class Aves; order Passeriformes; family Pipridae; genus Neopelma; species Neopelma chrysocephalum. The sequence continues at coordinate 11,006 of NW_020922309.1, forward strand.
ATCTCATTTAGCAAGACTTTAACCACTTCTCTAGACTTATTTGTTCTACATGGGAACGCCTCTGGCCAACCAGAAAATGTGTCAGTCAAAACTAGCAAATAACGATACCCCCCTTTTCTTGGAAGTTCAGAGAAATCAATTTGCCAAATCTCACCTGGAAAGCATCCTCTTTTTATTGCTCTTAGGTTAATTTTAAGTTTGGTATTTGGATTGTTTTTCAGGCAAAGTTCACATTGGGATGTGACTCGCTTTATTGTGGTAAACAAATTTGGTCCAGCTACCCTAGCTTTTAAGTGTTGATAGAGTGGATCCAAACCCCAGTGAGTTTTATGTGTTCTGTTTTCACAAATTGCTGTATTAATTTTTCTGGTAATACCAATTGACCTGTCTTCAATTGGCCCCATCCATTGTCTAACAGCTTACCTCCATTTTT
>NW_020922310.1:0-1315 GCF_003984885.1 Neopelma chrysocephalum
CTCCTCACACGGGGTCGGGATGAGGGAGATGCTCCTTTTGTCACCTCCTCCTGCCCGACTCTGTCGCACCGCGGGAGCTGCTGGTGACAGCAGCGACAGCAGCGGCCCCCCCTCCAAAAAAAAGTGAGGAGGGGGCTGGGGGGCGCGGCCATCGCGGCGCTCTGCACTCCCAGCCCCGTTTTCCAGCAGGGAATGGCGGCCAGAGCCAGGTCCTGGCCCCGATCCCGACGCGATCCCGGCCAGAACCAGCCACGCCGAGGGCCGAGCCCGGGCCCTTCCACCTGCCCGGGGGTGGGACCCCCAGACCCCCCCCCGGGCCCCCCGGGAAGGGGCTTCGCTCCCCTTCGCCCCCCGGGGAAACCGAGGCACGGGGTGGGGAGGGGGCGTGGGGGTCGTGGAGCAGAGCAGGGGAGAATAACAGGGGGTTTCCCCCATCACCTGCAGGGCGTTTTGGGGGGGTTGAGGTGGAAGGGGGGGGTCTCGGGGGGGCTCAGCCGGAGGGACAAGGCAGCGAGTCGGTTCTGGCCGCCCGTGCCGGTGCCCCGGGGCAGCACCGGGAACACACAGGGCTTTGTCCTGGAAGGCTGGGGATGGGGGGGCGGCTCGAGGGGGGCTGGGGAGGATTTGGGGGGAGCTCGGAGGGCCTGGGGGGGCTCGGGGCGGGGGGGTGGGCTGCGGTAGAGACGCGCCGTGGCTGCGGAGTGAGGGGCTCAGGGACGGCCGCGTGCCGACCCTTCCCGGAGCCCGTCCTGCCCTGGATCCACCGGTGCATCCATCCATGAACCCTCCCTCCTCTTCTCCCTCCCTCCCTTCCTCCCTCCCTCCCTCCCTCCGTCCATCCCTCCCCATCCCACCCCTCCTCAAACAGGACACGGGGGGCAGCCCCCCCCCCCACGACCCCCCCGGACCCGTCGCCAGCCCCCGGGGCAGGACGGAGGGTCGCCCCCCCCACCCCCAAAAACACCGACCCCTCCTCCCATCTGTGAACCCCAACATGAAAATCACCCCCAAATCCCCAAATTTGCGAGTGGCAGGTGGAAGGAAGGGGGGGGAGTTTGTCAGGGCCCCCTTTGTGGGGGTCCAGCTGCCGGGGGAGGGGTGCGGGGGGGGGCTCAGGCTCAGCAGGTTGGAGCCGCTGGGGGTCCCCCCAAAAAACCCTTAAAAAGCATTTGGAAGGGCCCCCCTTGCACCCCCCGTTTTGGGGGAGGGGTGCCCGGTTCCAGGCAGAGGGGGGGGGGCTGCGCTGCGTTGGGGGGGTTATCCCGTGTCCCCCCCCTCGAAGCCCCTCTTTGTGCGGGGATCAAACACCACCGGG
>NW_020922311.1:0-1924 GCF_003984885.1 Neopelma chrysocephalum
CTGCACACACCCCTCCTGCTTTCCCACCCCTCTCCCAGCAGCATTTCCAGACCCTCCCTGATGTCTCTGCACCAGCTCTGGCTGTTCCCTGAAACACAAAGCCATGGGCTGATCTGGACTCTTGACTCCCTCTGGGTGACCTCTTGCACCACAGGGGTCCCCACTGAGTGACATTTCTTTTTCCTCACCTTCAGTCCCAACCTTTCATGCTATTCTTTGTAGAGATTTCATTCTATTTCCAATATGGAGAAAAGCTCCATCCTGTCAGATCTCCTCTAGACGCTCTCCAGTTCTTCCTCATTCCTCCTGAATGGGGAACCTCACAGCCAGACAGACCAGTCCAGATGTGGTGACCCCAGGGCTGAGTCTAGGGGGGTGACAGCTCCCTTGTCTGGGTGCCCACACTCCCCCTAAGGCAGCCCCATGTGCAGTTGGCCTTAAATCAAGGGGCCATTCTGATTCTTTGTAAAGTCACGGAATCAAGTGGCACCGTGACACTGCAGGGCCTCATGGAACCAAAGGAATGCAGGAACACTGTGGAATCTCATGGAACCAAGGGACCATTGTGATATGCGGGGCCTGTCTGGAACAAAAGGAACTCTGAGATATCTTAGAACCTCATGGAACCAAGGGGCCACTGTGCCTCCCCAGAACTCCACGGAATCAAGCAGAGCCGCTGCCTCTCCCCCGCCTCCGCACGGACCGGAGTCGCCGGCTCTGCCCCACTTGGACACCTCTGGAGTCAGCGTGTTCTTGGGCAGCACAACTGATCTCAGACCAGAGAGTTTCCCACATTTTGCTTTGCCCCCTTTTTTCCTGTGTTGTTTTTTTTTTTTGTTCTTTATTCATTCAGGGGGAAAAGGGGGAAGGGAAGCACGTGTTGATCCCTGGTTTTATCTGTTTACAGAAGGACGTTCAGGATGGGGGGAGAAAGAGGAGGCAATTTCTCTCTCTGCTGTTGCTTTGAACTGTTCTGTTGGTATTGCTGTATTTGCTGCTATATTTCTTGTCAATAAACTATTATTTTTTTCACTTATACCTCCTTGTATTTTGTCTCCCTGTATTGGTGGGGAATAAAAGGGGAGTGAGTTCATTTGATTGGAGTTCCCACCCCAATATGTGTCTTTAAACCAGGAGAGGTTGCTCAAGGGCTCCCTGAAATTTGGCATCATCCACAAAGGACTTGAAAATCCATTTTGTCCCATTGTACAGAGAGATAATAAAGATCATACAGTGGTGTTCAAGGGCTGGTCACTGAGGGATTTCATCAGGAAGTTGCTGCCAAGAGGACTTTGTACCATGGATTTTATTTGACACTCTGTATTCAGTCAACTTCCCACCCACCACATCTTCCACTTCTTCAGTCCAGATCTCAACAGTCTGGCCATAAGGAGACCACAGGAGACCATGTCAAGGGCCTTGATAAAGTCTGAGCACAAAACATCCCCTTCTTTTCCCTCCCACAGGGGTTCTGCAATCCCTGCCTTGTCCTTCCCATGCCTGGCAATGGCTGCAGCAGGACTTGCCATATCCCCTTCCCTGCTGAGCCTGAGCAGTCTGGAACTCTGCCAACCCTCCTTGCTGCCCTGTTTGCAGACTGCTTCCATGTCTGCCTTTGCCAAGGCCCCAGGAAGCTCTGGGATGGCTCTGGCCTTTCCAAGGGTTTGGGAGAGGTCTCCCAGTGACACTGCCCAGCTTTCTCAGTATCCCTGACACCAAAACCTTTTCCATAGCCCACACTTCCAGAGGAGTGCCCAGGACACAACACAGGTTGTCCTGGTGTTTCTGGAGAATGAGCAGGGATTTCTTCCTCCAGGCCAACCCCTCCACTTGGATTTGAGTGCAGCTGAAAGGTTTGCTCAGCATTTTGCCTGGTGCCTCCCTGCCCTGAAGGTTTGTGGCCATCAGGCTGGAGCTGAGGGGG
>NW_020922312.1:0-3404 GCF_003984885.1 Neopelma chrysocephalum
AAGATGTTGAAGAGCACTGGGCCTAAGATGGAGCCCTGTGGAACCCCTCTTGTGATCTGTTCAAATGTTGCTATGTTGGATGTCTTGGTCTGAAGTGTCCAGTCTTGCCCATGCAATGGTACAGATCTATCTCACCTCAGGCAGATAAATTAGCATCCTGCTGGCTTTCAGCTCCCTCTGCAGTTAACAGAGAAACTGCTCAAGGGTTACACAGGTCACCCAAGGCACAGTCAGAAGGTCCTGGTCTCTCTCCATTGACTGAATGCGGAGATCATCTTGTCTGTCCTGCTAATCTAGGTAGATCAGTTAGCATCTGTAATTTAGGGAAATTGTGATGTAAGGGGTGTAAATGAGCAGGGAGCAGCTGAGAGAGGAAGTACTTCTGGCAAAGGAATGAGGTGCACTGAGGAGAGACTAGAAAAGTAATGTCTCTGCTTAAGGCCCAAGAAGAGGGAGGACATTTTCAAATACCTTGGTTCCCTTGCTGCAAGATAGGAGGCAGAAAGAGGAGCCACCTGAGAACACAAGGAGAGGAAACAGATAATGGGGAAAAGTATCAGGGCATGGTACTCAGCTTCAGAGTAATTTGTGGGGCTCTACCTTTCCCAGCAATGGGAACATGAAGGGAAAGCAATGACTCATGTTCATATGTTTTTCATAAACTGTTATGGTCTCTGCTGATGCAGCAGAATTGCCCCTTCTCAGAGTGGTTGCATATTGAGCAAACAGGATGCCTTTGCCACTAACATTGCCTTCTTGCACCTCTGTCCCTTGCACTTCCCTGGCTTCTGCATCCCATGAAATGAACAAGTGCTTCAGTGCAAGGCAGGCAAGGAGTTTCTGGAGCGCTCAAAGGTGCTCTTTTATGAGGGGAGATGCAAAAATATGGTCTTGGAACTTGCAACCATTTACCCACATCTTTGTCAAGAAAACTAGTCTTCATGTTTCCAGGCTCCTGCTTGTGTGTTGCCTTCCTTAACTCCCTCAGCAAATCCTACATATTAGAGTATTTTCCAACCAGAACCAGTTTGTACTATTGCTGTTTTCCATCAGGTGGCTATTTCAGTAGCAACAGTTCCCTTGAGTCCATGAGGACACTGACTGTCAGAAATATTAAGCATTTTGTGACTGCTGTTGACTTGAAAACAGATTATGTTCTCAGCACAAACCATCTTATTCTCTAATATTTGGGCATTTCTCTTGCTTCCCAAGGCTACATGAGCAGATCATGCAATGGAATGCAATTTGTTTTCAGGTTTTTTTCCCCATTTTTGTGTTTAGGTTGCAATTTTTTACTGTTTAGCATTCAGAAGGTCAGTTAAATTAATTGTCTTCCACTATTCTATTTTCATGCCTTGCTGAGGTATCTCTTCCCTGTGGTCCAAAAAAAAAAGCATGACAAGCAGCACTAAAAGAGGTAACCAAAGGAAGGTGAGAAATTATCAGATCTGAAGTTGGCAAATGATGAATCTTCAAAAATGGTGAATCTTCCAAAAAAAAGCCAGCAGAGGGCATTTCTCCAGGTTGGGGGACAAGGAGTTTAGCTATGTTCCGGGGAGGAGAGTTTTGTTCTCCAATCACTTTTTTTTTTTCCCCCACTGTGTTTATAATGGAAGATTTGAATCTGTGGCACTTGTCATCCTTACATCTTCCTTCAGGAATTAAACACACTAAAAAGTATTAATTTATTTTCACTGGCACAGTGCTGATCCAAGAACTTGCTGGCAGCCCATTTCACTGTCTCTGATGTTTCTGTGGTCAAAAGCAACAACCAACAGCACTCGTGGGCAAGCAGGTCTCAGCATCTTGGAGCAGGATTTCATTAAGGAGTACCATGGCTCACTGCACGGGTGTCTCTCACCTCCTTTCTATTTGAAGCAGAAATCAAGAGAAACGGCCAACAAGCTAATCACCACCACAGCCTATTGGGAAGATAGGAATAATTATTGAAACCAGTCTTGAATTACTCATTGGCATGCATCTAATTAACAAATTCCGATTATTCCTGTAACTATTGTGCAACAATTAGTGGGTGTTAAATTGAGCTCTTCTGACGGCAATTTCAATGGTGTAATTTTGCCAAGATGTCTTTGTTTTGCCAGCAATGCCTGGTGCCACTGAGAGTAGTCTGAAGGTGGTCAGAGAATTTGAATTAAATTTACTTTTGCTGAAAAGTGCCATTCCTTCAAAGCCTGGGGCATTTTTGCAGGGAAGACAAAGCAATTTTAAGCAGATTTTTTCTCTGGACAGATTTCTGATCTCTGAGACCTGCTGGTCACTTTAGACAAGAGAGGAGGAGACATCTGAATCAAAGCATAGAGCTGAAAACAGATGTTAGGACACAAATATGCTTCACATGCATGTTGGTGTTTTTGTGTTTTGTTTTGTTTTGTTGGTTTTTGGGTGTTTTTTAAATGCTTATCCTCCTCCAGGCATTTGTTTTTTGAAAAAAACAAAGGCAAACAACAAACAAAAATTTCAAAACCTTGAAAGATTTCACAAGGATGAATTGTTTTCCTCTGGCAATGCAAGTGTGCTTGCTTCGAGGTGCAAAAATGTTCCTCGGGTTGGGAGAAGGAGCAAGCCTCACTGAGATTGCAGGGCTCTGCTTCACGCTACTGCACACAGAGCCAAAGACATTCCAAGCCGTGGAAGCCATGGCAATAAACAGGGGGAAAATGGGTCTCTTCTACAAACAAATCCTGAAGAATTGGGTTGCTGTAAGACACTGCTCACTCCCTGCTATATTCAATTTTCAGGAGTCATCTTCCTCTGCAGTCTGGTGGCATGGCCTGGACAGATGTTTCTCTTGGCTGTGATACTTAGATATGCTCCTGAAGCTGGAAGTAACAACATGGGACTGGAACAACCTCACCTACCAAAAAAGAGGCTGACACGAGGCTTTTTCCTGTATGCTAGGCTTTAGTTGTCCTATTTAAAATTTAATATCTTAGCTTCTGTTTCCAACAGGGAATCTAAGAGACAGGCTCGACTGTGACTACATAAGCCAGATCCCAAAGCAAGGATTGAGCTGTTCCTGCAGGTATTTCACTTCGGGAGACATAATTAGGACTCCTAGATACCTTTACCATGCTACAGCTCAAGATATGGCTCTTACCTCGAGGCTGAGCTCTCTAACACTGAAAGCTCAATGAAATAATTAAATAAACAAAAAAAATATCAAAGTCCCCGAACCAGCTCTATTTTGCACAGACCTCACCAAGGTCCTGCTGTTGATAGGTGTCTGACAACATGAGACTGCCATTGTTAACACATCATGAGGTAGGTGAGCAATTGGCTCACAGAGCAAGCAAAAAAGGGAATGAGGTAACACCAGACTGTTGACCTGTCACTAGTGGGGTTCCACAGGGCTCCATCTTAGGCCCAGTGCTCTTCAACATCTT
>NW_020922313.1:0-607 GCF_003984885.1 Neopelma chrysocephalum
CTGCAGGAATGGCCTCAGGGCTCAGTGCTCCCCTTCACTTCACAGTGACACTGGTGGTGCTGCTGTCCCTGCTGGGTTTGGCTGTGGGTGGGAAGCTCCTGGTGGTGCCAATGGACGGGAGCCACTGGCTCAGCATGAGGGAGGTGCTGGACAGTCTCCGGCAGAAGGGACACGAGGTGGTCGTGGTCGCCCCGGAAGTCAGTTTGCACATCAAGCCATCTAAGAACTTCATGATGAAGATGTACCCAGTGCCTTTCACACAGGAAGAGATGGACAAAGAATTCCAGGCATTTTTTCATATTTCATTCGAAGAAGGATCTTTCCTGTCTCGATTTCTTAAAGTGTATGAAGGGATGAAAAGACTCAATGCCTTTTGGGTCTCCAGCTGCAAAGAGCTCCTGCAAAACCAAGAGCTCATCAAGTACCTTGAGGAGAGCAAGTTTGATGCCATCCTCACAGACCCTGTAGTACCCTGTGGGTTGATCCTGGCAGAGCATCTTTCCCTTCCCTCCGTGTATTTCCTCCGAGGAGTCGCCTGTGGTTTGGATTCTGAAGCCACCCAGTGCCCCAAACCCCCTTCCTACGTTCCCAGGCTATTTACGGACCA
>NW_020922314.1:0-2159 GCF_003984885.1 Neopelma chrysocephalum
AGGAGATAGAGCTTCAGGACATTGTGTTTAGACCTTCAGGGTGATGTTTCCTGTTCCTACTCTTCCATCTCTTGCCTTTGCTTTCCACATCTCCCTGGCCAGCCCAGAGCAACTTGTCCCTCTGCAGGGTCGGTAAATGGACACCCTGCAGGAGCTCCACTGCATCTCAGTGGCTCTTCCTGGTACTCTCTGTGAGCCACTTCCTTTTCCTCTTTATACTCATTAAACTTTTTGTGCATTCAAGCCTGCGTCTCTGAGTCGTCCTTCTTTCTGTGGTAACTCTTCCAGTCTGATCAGGGAAAAAGATGGAGAAGCAGTGGGTGGGATTCCCAGCAGTGGATTTTTTTTTCCTTTTTCCTTGGAGCTGAGGAAAACATTACTGGATACTCCCCAGCCAGTGATCTTCAGGGAGACCATTGCTCAAAAGAGCAGTAGGAGTGGTGAAGGGAAAAAACAATATGTGGGGACATCCCACAACCTCATCTCCTCCTTCTCCTCCCCTCCATTACCCATTCTGGGGTCCATGCCCAGCACACAGGAGCACAGGCAGATGAGATACGTACCTCCTACAGTCCCTCAGCACAGGCAGGCAAAGCCTCTGTGCAGACATGCAGGGCTGAGGTAATTCACAGTTTAGGACTGGTGTCAGCCACACTCAGGCTATGCAATTGTAAATGACTTTTGGTTGAGTTTGTGCAAAAGACTTATGGCTTCACTGTTAATTGAAAACATTCCTCCCATATGTGGATGTCTGTCCATGTCTTCATGACTGAAACATTTGACCTAACCAGTGGCCAAGAGCATTAGTCAAAGGAAGATGGTGCCTGTCATGCATGGACAGCCCACAGATCATAGAGTCATAGAGTGGTTTGGATTAGATCATCTTGTCTCAGCCCCCCACCATGGGCAGAGACACGTTCCACTAGACTGGGTTTCTCCAGGCCCTGTCCAATATGGCCTTGAACACTTCTAGGATTGGAAGTGTTACATCCAGCTCCAGGCAACCTGTTCCAGTGCCTCACCACCCTCACAGACAAGAATTTTTCATGATATCTAGTCTAAACTTCCTGTCTGTCAGTTTAAACCCATTTCCATTTGTCCCACCACTACACATCCTTCTGCACAGCCCAACCCTTCAGTGCACCTGTCCTGGTTACCAAGGGGGGGGGGAGCTTGGTGCTGTATGGGTGTGACCAGGTTGTCATTCTATATCACCCATGTCATCTCTGGGGTCATGGTCTTGGGAGAAAACAACCCAGATGTTGGACTGGAAGTGCACCATCTTGCCTCGCTCTGTCTCCAGCAGAGGGACTGTTGGCATCAACCCCAGCACACCGTGCCCTGTTCCTACATGTTGTTTTGGAGGATGTGGTTCCAAGGAAAGGTGACAGCATGGCTGTGGGCGTTGGTGCTGAAAGGGACAGCAGCAAAAACTTGATCAACCATAGTGCTGAACTGACAGCGCCAGCAGGGAGGGTTCTGGCAGGGAAGGAACCAGCAGCAAGGGCAACCCCAACCCAGCCAAGCTGTCCAAGGAAAGGAGCCCTGCCAAACCCAGCTGAACTGAGCTGAAAGGAGGGCAGCTGAGCAGTGGGAGAAAACAAGACCCACGGGATGGACCTGCAGGTCGGTGAAGCCATAGGAGAGGTGGCAGAGGCACCTGCCTGTACCTGAGCCCAGCAAAGCGGCTGTGCTACCCCTACTCATATGACCCTTTTTCTGGGGGTTTGTTTGTTGTTGCTTTTCATTGTTTTCTGGCTGGCAGTGGGAAACCTCAGCTGAGGGAGCTCCTGTGCCATATTCCCTTTGTTTCCTGATGGCCGTGGGGGGCGGCATGCAGGAACAGACACCACATTACCTTTGTCTGGGGATATGTAGGCACATCCTACAGGGAGTGTCCAGGTGAGAATTGATGTATTGATAGATGGGAAAGAGTACTTTGAAGTCTTTAACAACATTCTATTATCTTCTTTGAGAGAGTTCCATTTCTTTCAACAGACAGAAGACAATCCACATCAAGCAAAATACGTGAAACTTCCCATACTAAAAATGCTCTTAGTATTTCCCACCTTCAAAGTTGGTCTTTGAGTGAAAACAATTCTAAAAACAACTTATTTTCTTTCTCCTCACCAATCTTTTGTTTTGAACCTCTTCCTCCC
>NW_020922315.1:0-83 GCF_003984885.1 Neopelma chrysocephalum
ATTCCATGGATTTCTCTTTCTGATCATTCCATGGAATTCTCTCTCGGATGATTCCATGGATTCCTCTCTCTGATCATTCCATG
>NW_020922315.1:93-1518 GCF_003984885.1 Neopelma chrysocephalum
ATGATTCCATGGATTCCTCTCTCTGATCATTCCATGGATTTCTCTCTGATGATTCCATGGATTCCTCTCGGATGATTCCATGGATTTCTCTCTCTGATCATTCCATGGATTCCTCTCTGATGATTCCATGGATTTCTCTCTCGGATGATTCCATGGATTTCTCTCTCTGATCATTCCATGGATCTCTCTCTCTGATCATTCCATGGATTTCTCTCTCTGATCATTCCATGGATTTCTCTCTCGGATGATTCCATGGATCTCTCTCTCTCATGATTCCATGGATTTCTCTCTCGGATGATTCCATGGATTTCTCTCTGATGATTCCATGGATTTCTCTCTCTGATCATTCCATGGATTTCTCTCTCTGATCATTCCATGGATTCCTCTCTCTGATGATTCCATGGATTCCTCTCTCTGATCATTCCATGGATTCCTCTCTCTGATCATTCCATGGATTTCTCTCTCTGATCATTCCATGGATTCCTCTCTCGGATGATTCCATAGATTTCTCTCTCTGATCATTCCATGGATTCCTCTCTTGGATGATTCCATGGATTTCTCTCTCTGATCATTCCATGGATTCCTCTCTGACGATTCCATGGATTCCTCTCCCTGACGATTCCATGGATTTCTCTCTCGGATGATTCCATGGATTTCTCTCTCGGATGATTCCATGGATTTCTCTCTGATGATTCCATGGATTCCTCTCTCTTATGATTTCACGGATTCCTCTCTCTGATGATTCCATGGATTTCTCTCTCTGATGATTTCATGGATTTCTCTCTCTGATCATTCCATGGATTTCTCTCTCTGATCATTCCATGGATTCCTCTCTGACGATTCCATGGATTCCTCTCCCTGATGATTCCATGGATTTCTCTCTCGGATGATTCCACAGATTTCTCTCTGATGATTCCACGGATTTCTCTCGGATGATTCCATGGATTTCTCTCTCTGATCATTCCATAGATTTCTCTCTCTGATCATTCCATGGATTCCTCTCTCTGATCATTCCATGGATTTCTCTCTCGGATCATTCCATGGATTCCTCTCTGACGATTCCATGGATTCCTCTCCCTGACGATTCCATGGATTTCTCTCTCGGATGATTCCATGGATTTCTCTCTGATGATTCCATGGATTCCTCTCTCTTATGATTCCATGGATCTCTCTCTCTGATCATTCCATGGATCTCTCTCTCTGATCATTCCATGGATCTCTCTCTCTGATCATTCCATGGATTCCTCTCTCTGATCATTCCATGGATTCCTCTCTCTGATCATTCCATGGATTCCTCTCTCTGATGATTCCATGGATTTCTCTCTCTGATCATTCCATGGATTCCTCTCTGATGATTCCATGGATTCCTCTCCCTGACGATTCCATGGATTTCTCTCTCGGATGATTCCATGGATTTCTCTCTCG
>NW_020922315.1:1528-1708 GCF_003984885.1 Neopelma chrysocephalum
ATGATTCCATGGATTTCTCTCTCGGATGATTCCATGGATTTCTCTCTGATGACTCCATGGATTCCTCTCTCTTATGATTCCACGGATTCCTCTCTCTTATGATTCCACGGATTCCTCTCTCTGATGATTCCACGGATTCCTCTCTCTGATGATTCCATGGATTCCTCTCTCTGATGATTC
>NW_020922315.1:1718-1868 GCF_003984885.1 Neopelma chrysocephalum
GGATTCCTCTCTCTGATGATTCCATGGATTCCTCTCTCTGATGATTCCATAGATTTCTCTCTCTGATCATTCCATGGATTCCTCTCTGATGATTCCATGGATTTCTCTCAGATGATTCCATGGATTCCTCTCTCAGATGATTCCATGGAT
>NW_020922315.1:1878-1977 GCF_003984885.1 Neopelma chrysocephalum
TGATTCCATGGATTCCTCTCTCAGATGATTCCATGGATTCCTCTCTCTGATGATTCCATGGATTTCTCTTTCTGATCATTCCATGGAATTCTCTCTCGG
>NW_020922316.1:0-1615 GCF_003984885.1 Neopelma chrysocephalum
CAGGGACAGCACGGGCAGAGCGTGAGGCACGGCCTGAGATCCTGCTCAGCAAAAGGAAACACAGACTGGGAGAGGAAGGACAGTCTGAATGGGGAGGAAGGGAGATTCAACAGCCCTGACCCCAAAGATTTTTCCATGTAAGGAAAGCCCAACCCCTCCTCAGTGAAGAACAGGGGCAGCACAGACAGCGGGAGGGAGACCAAAGTTCTCAGGGGAAGGTGCACAGAGGCAAAGGTTTGGTCGAGGGCAGAAGAAAAAGAGAAGAAGGGAAGGGGAAGAGCGAGGCAAAGGCTCCTGCAGCTCACCTGGTTCACCGAGGAGGAGAAGGCAGGAGAAGTGGATGAGGGACCTGCAGCTGGACGGGTTTTATAGAGCCCCGCTCAGCCCCGGGCCCAGACGCGCCTTTGCACATGGAATGTGTTTACCAACAAGCTCATATTTTATGCAAAGCATCCCAATTAAGTAAACTGGTGGTTGTTTACCTTCCCTGCAACGCTGCCTTTTCATTTCCCTGCCCCTGACCTGCCCAGTCAGCCTCGCTGGCTCCTTTCAAGCAGCAGCATCAGAGGCCAACATGTGTTCAGGGTGTTTTTCAGCCAGAAACGGGCTGGGGTTTCAGCCACCTGGGTGGAGTGGGGCCACATTTCCAGGTGATGTCAGCACCTTCCCCTCCTGAGGCAGCCTTTCGGTCTTTGTAGTAATAAATGCAGTTTTTTTCATTATAAAGCCAGGATTAAAGGGCAGGCTCTGGCAGGGACTGGCCAGAGGTGTTGCTCTCTGTGACTCCAAGGCCTTTTAAGCCTCGTTAGACATCATTTCTTCATCAGAGAGGCTGTTTGGTTTTGAACTTTTATCTCATATTGCCTTTAAAACAAATTATCCTGTCTCTTTTGCCTTTTTTGAGTTGCCTGGAGTTCTCCAATCAGCAGAACAAGGACGTTCCAGAAGGAATGATGCTGCTTTCCCATCATTCAAGTATTAGTCATTGTTATCCTGCAGAAACCACTCCCTAACAAGAACATCTTCTGAATTCAAACCTCTTCCTTCTTCCATCCCCTGTGGCCATACCCTCATTTTTCTTTGTCCCCACATCTGACCAGAGAGCTGGGGGGGGTTGGCCCTGGACACCAAACCTCTCTGTCACTGCCCTCTGCAACTGGGCAGAGGAGAGAAAATACAACCAGGGCTCATGGGTGGAGATGAGGACTGGGGGAGATCCCCCCCCGAGCACCATCATGGGCAGAACAGGCTCAGGGTAGGACAAGAACTGAATTTATTTCCAATGCAACCAGAGCAGGAGAATGAGAAGGAAAATAAATCTTAAAAACACCTTCCCCCACCCCTCCCTCCTCCCCAAATTCCCCCCCAGCAGTGCAGGGAGATGGGAATGTGTTATCCCAGAGGTGTCACCACCATTCCTGATGGGATCAGCCTTGGCCAGTGGCGGGTCCGTCCTGGATCTGGTTGGAATTGGCTCCATGGACACGGGGGAACCTTCTGGCAGCTTCTCACAGAAGAAGAACTGAACACACCAACCCAACACAGCAGCAAACAGAGTCCCAAACACTCAGGAACACTCCTGAGGGCACACACAGCTCACCAGGAACACTCCTGA
>NW_020922316.1:1625-2458 GCF_003984885.1 Neopelma chrysocephalum
CAGGAACACTCCTGAGGGCACACACAGCTCACCAGGAACACTCCTGAGGGCACTCACAGCTCACCAGGAACACTCCTGAGGGCACACACAGCTCACCAGGGGCTCCTGAGGGCACACACAGCTCACCAGGAGCTCCTGAGGGCACTCACAGATCACCAGAGGCTCCTGAGGGCTGGCAGTGCCAGCAAACCCAGCCCAGGGGTCGGGATCTTGACCCACCCTGTTCCTTCAGGACGTGTCCTGAGGGGGTTCCTTTCCTTCCCTGGTTTGGTTTTGACCTTGTTCCTGCTGAGGGCTGCCCATGGCTCGCAGTCAGGGGTGGGAGGGCATTTCCACAGGGTTCTCCAGCAGATAAAGAGAAAGGGGAACTTTGAAGGGTCACTTTATTTCAGGGAAGACAAGAAGGCAACCATGTGGTGGAAAGTAGATGAACCCCATCACAGCTGAAGAAAAGCAGCCTTTGACTCCAGTGGAAGGAGAATGTAGTGCTGGGTACCCACCATTCCCCATGGATAAACACAGCAAAAAGGGAGGAAAAGGGAAGAAAACTAAAAATCAGAACTCAGATGAGCTTTCACACAGTTGTACTGGGTGCCACACGTCTCCTCTCCTTGTTTGTGACTCCCTCTGGCTCCAGGGTTTGGAGGAAGTGCTTGGAGGAGGGAGGGGAAAGGATCAGTTGTAGGTGGTAACACACAGTGAGAGCCTTGGGCAGGTGGGTGTTGGGCTGCCCAGAAATGTCTCCCAGCAGCTCCATGGCTTGGGTCATCCCCTGGGAGCCGATGACCAACCTCCCTCCCTGCTCACGTGTCCCCTGGGGCACCTCGTGGTCA
>NW_020922317.1:0-1583 GCF_003984885.1 Neopelma chrysocephalum
CCCAGAAGGTACAGGAAAGGGTCAGTTCTGCGCTTTTTTTTCCCCGAGACAAATTGAACCATAAATTTTACAAGTGTTTGGTGACATTAATTGGGTTCCACTTGTGCAAGAAATTCTCCTTTCTTGCTCATTTGTCTCGCGAGTGCCAAATATTCCTGCCGTGCCACTCGCTCAGCCATGTGATTTCCAGGCTTAACAATTTCTCTGAGACACCAGAGACTCAAACTCACTGCAGTTTATTGCTCAATAAAACCCCCCCAAAACTTCAGATATTTCAAGAGAGGGTCAAAGGAAAACTCCCATTTAAAGAAAATGTTCTCCCGGCCTCCTCTTTTTTTTTTTTTTTATTAGTCCTTTATTCACCTCTCCAAACCACTGGGCCTTGAACAAAAGGCTCTTTTCAGAGCAGTCACTTCTGTTCAAGATTAAGTGGAGTGATTTATAACATTTATGTAGTGTTAGGCAGTGATCATTCAGATGTTAAATTAATGGACATTTCCTCAGCAGCACTTTGCCAGTTCCTGTGGTACTGTTAATGCACCATTTGATCCAGAATACAGGGAATAATCCCCTCCTGGCTCTGGAGAAAGAGTTCTCCTTTGTCACTGCTGTTAAAACCCAGGAGGGTGAGTTGCTCTGTCCAGACAGAGAGGCCTGAGGGAGTTTTGCATTCCAAGCCTGTCCAAGGTGGTTGTGCTGTGCTGGGCTCTGGGGAAATTATGATGTTCAGAATCCCACAATCCCTGAGGTTGGAAAAGAGCTCCAAGATCATCGAGCCCACCCTGTGCCCCATCCCCACCTTGTCCCCCAGCCCAGAGCACTGAGTGCCACGGCCAGGCCTTCCTGGGACACCTCCAGAGGTGGGGACTCCAAACCTCCCTGGGCAGCCCCTGCCAAGGCCTCACCACCCTTTCCAGGAGGAAATTCCTCCTCCTGGCCAACCTGAGCCTCCCCTGGCACAGCTGGAGGCCGTTCCCTCTCCTCCTGTCCCTTGTTCCCTGGCAGCAGAGCCCGACCCCCCCCGGCTCCCCCCTCCTGTCAGGGGGTTGCAGAGCCAGAAGGTCCCCCCTGAGCCTCCTTTGCTCCAGGCTGAGCCCCCCCAGCTCCCTCAGCCCCTCCTGCTGCTCCAACCCCTTCCCCAGCTCTGTTCCCTTCCCTGCACACGCTCCAGCCCCTCCATGTCTCTCTTCCATGAGGTTCCAGACCTGGACACAGCCCTGGAGGTCCCTCAGCAGTGCCAGCACAGGGGACAATCCCTGCCCTGGGCTGTACCCACATTATTCCTGATCCAGCCGAGGTTCCATTGGCCTCTTGCCCCCCTGAGCACACCCGGGCTCATGTTCAGCTGACTGTTGACCAGCAAGGAGGCACAAGGAGCCAGAGATGCAAATATTGGTGAAAAATCCTTGGAAAACAGATATAGAAAGGCTGAAGGTACAGACTTTGGGGCTGAGTATCCCATTGTTGCACGTTGGCACGTTACTGTTCCAGCTCCTGCCCTTTGGGATCTATGAGCTTGTTCTTCAAGTGGTTGGAAAGATGTTTGCTGCAGGAAAGGAGGTGCTGGAGGACAGGATGGCTCC
>NW_020922318.1:0-4754 GCF_003984885.1 Neopelma chrysocephalum
CATGCCTCACACCCCCCTCCTCAAATGTCTGGCCTGAGTGCACTGACTCTCCCCAGAGTGCTGGGCAGCTGGTGCTGGAGGCTTAGAAGACAATTCAATCCTCCAAATGGTGGAGTGAATCCTGAAGAGATCCTTGGAAGCTAAAAGAGGGTTTGGGCCCAAAAATGAACCTTTGGACTTGCTAGAGAAGACTTTGGACTCTACAAATGAGGCTCAACTGGCCAATTACAGTCAGTTTAGGTCTTTGCCAAACCTGAAAGCAAACCCAACCTGCTTTGTTCTTCCTTGCATGGTCTCACTCCTGGCAGCAGTCAGAAGCAGCACTTGGGATGAGGTTTAGTTTCAGTCAGGAATCTCACACTGTGTGAGACTTCCTGCTCCAGGAGAGAGTCCTGGGCATTCCCTCCAGCCTCCTCTGGATGGCTTCAGGTCAGGATACTGAGGGGAGGGCAACTGTTTCTCTACTTGCCCCTTCTCTGCAGCCTCTCCAACAGCAGCACTTTGCTCCCAAGCTTTGACAGAACCACTTAGAGAGCCTTTCCCTTCCCATCAGGGATTTAAAGGACAAAGGAGCTGGGAGGAAACAGTTCCCTCCCCAGCCCTTGTGCTGAGTTAGGCCTTCCTAGCATGTCCAGAGAACATGGCCAGGGTGTGTCCTGAGGCTCCTGAAAAGAGGACACTGCTGGAAAAGGAGTCCCTTAGCCCTGGAGATGGATGAGCCCACAGTGGCACCTTGGCCTGACATCCACCAGAACCGAGGGATCTTTGAAGCGCACCTCCTCTAACTGCACTCCTAGGAGGAAGCGGCCCCCAGGATGGCACTGATTCCAATGATGTTCCTGTTTTGCCACCTCAGGTGCTGCTCGCCCAGCCCTGATCACTCCATCCACAGCCACAGCACCCTGCTACCACATCTCTTTTCAGTGTGGGGCACCACAGAGCTACGGAGCCCTTTGGGTGCAGGGGAGGGGCACCAAAAGGAAGGGCTCAAACCTGGATCCTACTGAAATGATCTTCTGGGGCTCTTTCAGCACTGAGCAGAGCGCCTCAGGCCTTGTTCTTAGTCCCTGTGCTGCTTTGGGTCTTGGTGGCTGCCAGATGAAGACCTTGGAAGCAGAGTTCTCAGGCACCCTGGCCTGGGCACTCCTTGATGGTGATGTGCTTTGGAGAGGAACATTCTTTTCTCCTTCTCTTCCAAGAGGAACTTTATTTTGTCCTTTTCTTCCTCCTCTGCCCTTCTGAGGTGTTGTTGCCTATATGCGGCTCAGCTTTGACACTTGGCAGGTGCAAGTTTGCCCTTGGCTTGGTCAGTCACAAGCTGCTTTTTCCAGTGGTGGCCCCAGGATAGCTGGTGGCTCCCTGGAAAAACACAACAGGAGGGTTCTGCCTGAGGGCAGGAGGGGTCTGGGGCCACATTCTGTCCACCAGAGCCACGTGCTGCTCAGTCCATGGCTGTACTCAGTTCAGGAGAGGAAACCCCTTGAGCCAGGACCCTCAGCTGGCAAACGGCTGTCCCAACGCACACCTCAGGCCACCACACTGGCGCTCCTCTGAAGGGCTGGAGAGGAACCAGTCCTGTTACATGGGGGGCTCCTAGCAGCCCCAGGCTCTCTGGATGCTGCCCTCACTGCTCCTGGGCAGTGGTGGATGGCATGTTTGATGCTGGGAATAGCTCTGGCTGGAGCAGGAAAAGGCCCCACAGAGACACCATCCCTGAGCCTCATGGCTCACCTGACCCAAGAGCTGTCCCTCATCTCCATCGCCTCCTCATCCCAGGGCTGCTTGCCTGCCTTAGTAGTGAAGCTCGAATGAGCAGGTACAAGCAGTCCAAGAAGCCTCCCAGGAACCAGGAACAAGAGACCTTGTCAGAACAGCAAGGCTGTGATGCTGCCAGCCACAGTGACACACAGCAATGCTGAGGCCTCTTCCCAACATATCCAAGAGGGACTTCCTGCTCCCCTTGCACCACTGTTTCCAGAGGCCTGGCACCCTCCCCAGTGCCAGCGCTGGCTGGCCTCCTCTGTGAGCACATCCATAGTGCCAGATTTGGGACAGGGAAGCTGGATGACGCCCCTCAGGTGACAGAGTCTCTTTCAAAAGTAGAGGCAATTTCCCAGAGTGAGGATAGGCCCTCGGATCACCGCCCTTCTGCTGTACCCAGTGTTGGGGGTCTTGGTCACCTCCCACCTCAGGGCTCAGCTCTTGTGGAGCCAGCCTGAGGAGAAATGGCTGTGCTGAGCTGGCACCAAGCTTTGTCACAAGTCAGATCCTTATGACAATCATCACCAGGAATTCTTCCATCAGATCACAGAAACCAGTTGCCCATGCTATGGAAATGAGATGGGAGCTGCTTTACCTTCCATGCCTCACCTGACAGGTGGCAAATCCTCTTTTTTCTTCCACTTGTCCCCACCAGGGACATGTCTCAAGGCCCTGAGAGAATCCCTGTGCAGTGACGTGGGCAGAAACTCCAATTCAGACATGGAGACAGAGACAGCACAAGCCCAATCCACAACACCACCAGCCCTTGCCACTTGCCATGATCATCTGCTCACAGGCAAGTTTTGGCACTGGTTGTAAAGGCCACTGTTTTCCCAAGTCATCTGTGCCCCATCCCCAAGGACTATCCTCGGAGATGGCATCACCCAGTAAAGGATTCCTGACCTTGATGGGGAAGCAAGTGTTGCCTAAATACCTTCCTCTGTTCTCTCAGGTCTCCTCACAGGAATGACCACCAGCCAGACACAAATGAGAGTTGCTGCTCTTCCAGTCATGGAAACCATGGGCACCTCACGGGATACCATCATGTCTAGCTGCTGGAGAACCTGCAGCAGAAAAATGTGGAGATGCCAGGACATCCTCAACATGGCTAAGGTGCCCAAGAGTGGAGGAGTTCAGAGCAGCAAGAACTGGTGGAACTGTGCTCCCACCTGGCCAGAGCTGCTGACCACGTCCTGGTGGGCCACTTGCCAGCAGTGGTGGGGAACTGCTGTGGGTCTGCCCAAGCACAGGAAAAAACAAAAGGCTCACCCTTTCCTGGATCCTCTTCCCATTCATCCTCTCCAGGACGTCAGAGTAAAATCTCATTTGCTGTCTCCCACCTTCGCTGAGGAGCGCCTCTACATCCCTCAGGACAAAGGCCATGCTCTCCCCCTTCCCCAGGCAGTGGGACAGGAGGGATGTAGTGCTGAGGATGCAGCCCTCCACTTTCCTCTGGAACACAAAGGCCTTCACAGCCACTTTGGCATAATTCAGAGGCTCTGGCTGCTTATTTCCTGAAAAACCACACGAGAGGGACAGAGGCACTCCCCCCGGGCCTGGCCACGGGCATTTCCCAGGAGCTGCGTGTTACAGCCATCACCCAGCATGCGGGGCCTTCCTGGGTTCGGACCTGTGCTGCGGGGGGGGGGGGCTGTTTGTTTTAGAAAAGGGATGCAATATCCCCCTTCACCACAGCCCTGCAGCCAGCCAGGGTTTAACCTGCTGTCTGACCGGCCAAGTTGTCCTTATTGTCCAGGAGACTGTGGGCTAATCCGAGAGAGAACACGGGCTTCTGGAGGATCACAATTTTGTTCTCCATTTGGGTCTCTGTGTGGACCACATTGAAAAAGCTGAATGTGAATTTGGATCCCCTGGAGCAGAAGGGAAGAGCCTGAGGAGGTGAGCCAAGCTTGCCCAAAAAGGTCTGGTAGTGAAGCCCCCAGCACCCAGACTGTTGGGGCTGACATGTGACAGAGGGGACACACACACCAGCATAGAGAGGGCAGGACAAGCGCTCTCACCAGAGTAGCTTAGGACCTACCTTACTAATAAGGGCATGAGGAAATAGGTCTTTGGGGTCATAAAAGAAGGCTTTGAGCCCTCCAAATTGCAGCCCAAATCCCAAAAAGGGGCCTTTAATCCCCAACAGGGCAGCTGTGGAAGTTAAAAAGAAAGGTATGGGGCCAAAAAGGAGCATTTGAATTCTCAAAAGAAGGATTTTGACTCTATAATTGAGGCTTTGGACCTTCCAGATCGGACCTTGGGCCTTAAAAATTATGGTCTTGGCCCTCTCAATGAGGCTTTGAACTTTAAAGCATAAATCTGGGAACTTTTAGGTCTGGTTTTATAGTCCAAAATTGTGGGTTTGGACCTTTTATTGACCCTGGTCTCCCCAGTGTGGGCTTTGGGTATTTAAAAGGGATGCTGCTCTCCCTACTTTGAGGCTTCATCATATAAATAAGGGTTTGTGCTTGGAAAACTTGATGTTGGTCTGCAAAATAATCAAAAATAATCCTTTGGAATTGAAATTGAGCTTTGGGCTTGAATTTTTTTAATTTGAGCTTTCACTTTTTTTTTTTTTTTAATAATATTGCAATAGATGGTTGATATTCCAGGGAACATGCTGGGGTGGGTATTGCAATACAGGGAGTGCTTGGAGGAAGGGGTTATCATGGTGGTGGGAGGGAATTGCAGTAGATGTTGTGACATGGAAGAAGGAGATGCCAATGTGTGGGGCTGGGCAGGCTTGCAGGAGTGAAGGTTTACCTTGATGAACACACAGAAGCTGTAGGGTGATGTCATCATTCCTGGGAGGCTGGGAGGGGACCCAGGTGAGGGTTATCTGATGGTAGATACAGAGATGAGCAATGTAGAGGGCCTGACAGGCCTGGTGGAGTGGGGGGGGTGGAGGGTGGGGTGCAAGGCAAAGCATGTACAGTAGAGCAATGGATGTGGGTGCAGGTGTGATGTGGATGTGGGTGCAGGTGTGATAT
>NW_020922319.1:0-384 GCF_003984885.1 Neopelma chrysocephalum
GGGACACTCTGAAATGAGTAAGGCTGAAATGATGCTTTTGGATTTGGGAGATTTTTTACTCTTGAAACTATTCATGAGATTAAGAAATATATGGGAAATCTTCTCTGGCTTCTGGGTAACATGCAAGCACATACTTTCCTCTGGACACACAGCTCCACATACAAACAGAGAGTTTCTGCTCTTTGTAAATATAATCTCCCTTCCATGGCTTGGGCACTTTGTCTAGAGGTTCCTCTCTGAGAACCATTGCCTGGTCCCTTTGGAAAGCTTTTGGAGCTGAAAAGATGTCACACTCTTGCAATAAGCTGCAAGTGCTCGTGGTATCAGCAAAAGAACCAGATACACTCCTTAGATTTCAAATAAATTAGACTTACATTTAAAGCA
>NW_020922320.1:0-2306 GCF_003984885.1 Neopelma chrysocephalum
CTTTGTCCCCCTGTGCTCATATTTTCCTGCTCTTCTTCCGCCTTGAAATCCTGCCTAATTTTAGGATATTTCAGGACATTTTCATGACTTCCTATGTTTGCCCAGAGAGGTTGTGGACCCCCAGCCCTGGAATGGGACACACCCCTGGAAGTGTCCAAGGCCAGGTTGGATGGGATTTGGAGCAACCTGGACTACTGGAAGGTGTCCCTGCCCATGGCAGGGGGTGGCACTGGATGGGCTTTGATGTTCCCTCCCAACCCAAACCATTCCATGATTCCCTGCTGGTTCCATGACTCTGGGTGTCAGGGCAGGTGCTGGTGAGTGTGACCCTGGGCTGGGGTGGATCAGCCCCTCTTGCCTTCACCCTCATCCACATCCTGACTCCCACAGCAAGTTCCCTTTGTTGCCATTCCCACTGCTGGTTCCTGGCACACTTCTCCTGGAAATCTCCCCCCAGGAAGGTACAATTGCAGAGCAATGTGGATATGCCTGGAAACTCATCCTGTGAGACTTTTCCCAATGATTTTTTTGACTCCCTCTTCGGTTATCTCAGGACTGGCCAAAGGAGGGTGCAAAGAAAATGAGAAGCTGCCAAAGGCAGAGTGGGTTTGTGCTGCACTCATCTTCCAGGCCTTGTTTGTTATGTAAAAACCCAGCAGAAGGATGGGGGGGGGGGCACAGACAAAAGAATTTTCTTCTCAGCATGTGCTGGGACCCAGCACTGCAAATAAAAGCATTGTGAGCTGAAATCAGTGTTTTGGTTTCTCCCTTCCTTTTGTGAGAGGCAGCAGAGGAAGCAGATTAAAGATTGCCAGAGAGCTGGCAAAATATACCGGTGGCATCATAATGACTTCATTATGGCCTGTAAATGAGCTAAGAGACTAATAATGTGTTCAGGAAAAAAAAACCCCACATTATGAACGTGCACACAGGTGTAGGATTAACTCCTTCCTTGGCAGCTCTTGTTGGGAATTCGGCAACTGCAGCTTCTTAAGCCCCAGCTCAGTTGTCTGGGAGCCGGGCAGGAAAGGATTTCATCCAACAGCTGCTCCAGTTAATTGCAGCTGTATTTTCTTCTGAGTTCATCTGCAATGCAAACATGGCAGGGATGGCTTTGTTTGTTTGCTTGGCTGCTGGTGGCTTGAAATCCCAGAATCCCAGAGTCACTTGGGTTGGAAAAGCCCTCCCAGCCAACGGATCCATCCCGTGCCCCATCCTCACCTTGTCCCCCAGCCCAGAGCACTGAGTGCCACGGCCAGGCCTTCCTGGGACACCTCCAGGGCTGGGCACTCCAAACCTCCCTGGGCAGCCCCTGCCAAGGCCTCACCACCCTTTCCAGCAGGAAATTCCTCCTCCTGGCCAACCTGAGCCTCCCCTGGCACAGCTGGAGGCCGTTCCCTCTCCTCCTGTCCCTTGTTCCCTGGGAGCAGAGCCCGACCCCCCCCGGTTCCCCCCTCCTGTCAGGGGGTTGCAGAGCCAGAAGGTCCCCCCTGAGCCTCTTTAAATTAAACCTTCCCACACCTGGTCACCCTCCTGCTCCTCCTGGAATTCTGTGCCACAGCCTCAGGCCTCAGAGGGTTGGGAATCTTCTGTGGTTTCCCACCTAAATCTACCTGTGGCCAACAGAATTCCATTTCTCCCAATATCAACATCATCCTTTGATAAAGTCCTGTTCTTTTCCTGTGTGTTGTTCCCTCTCCAGGTGCTCCAGGAGAGCTCTAATATCCCTTTTCACAGGCAAATCCTTTCAGGGGTGAAGATGAAGAAATTCCTCCTCCTGTCCAACCTGAGCCTCCCCTGGCACAGCTGGAGGCCGTTCTCTCTCCTCCTGTCCCTTGTTCCCTGGGAGCAGAGCCCGACCCCCCCCGGCTCCCCCCTCCTGTCAGGGGGTTGCAGAGCCAGAAGGTCCCCCCTGAGCCTCCTTTGCTCCAGGCTGAGCCCCCCCAGCTCCCTCAGCCCCTCCTGCTGCTCCAGCCCCTTCCCAGCTCCGTTCCCTTCCCTGCACACGCTCCAGCCCCTCCATGTCTCTCTTCCATGAGGTTCCAGACCTGGACACAGCCCTGGAGGTGTGACCTCACCACAGGGGGACAATCCCTGCCCTGGTCCTGTTGCTGCCAGGTGTTAATCCCAGCCCAGAGGTGCAGAGGCCCTGCAGACCCAACCTCCCTTGGTGAAAAAAAGCTTTCAGGAGTTGCTCATGTGACATCCCTGTCCTTTGGTTCTCCCTCATTGCTTTACATCCCACATAAAAAACATTCCCTGGAGGAAATGGAGATTCAACAACAGACCAAATCCTTCTGCCCAAA
>NW_020922321.1:0-1487 GCF_003984885.1 Neopelma chrysocephalum
TCCTGCAGGGTGTTAATGCCAGGGGTGGTCACACAGTGCCCACAGGATGTGTTCAGGTCTCTGCTGGGGTGGAAACAGTGGGGAACTGTCCTCAGAGGTCCTAAATTGCTGTGGAGTAGTTGGAGTGCAGGATTAGAGCAGCTTTCTCACCTCAAATGTGCAGAGGAAGCTGCTGCCCCTGCAGGAACCTGCCCACAGCCCAGATTGAGTTCCCCCTGGGAGATCCCTGGGCAGAAATGGGATGTCTTAGTTAATTCTCTGCAAAGGAGTGTGAAATTGCACTCTCAATCCCAGCTGGGAAGAAAAATTCCCCTGCTTCCACATGTCCTGACCACTCCAGACTGGAGTTCCTGTAGCTTTTTCCTTCTTTGTTGGGAATTCAATGGACAGAGGAAAACACAGAACTGACCCCAAAGCAGAGAGAAGCTCTGGGGCCACAGCACCTGCTCCCCCCTCTTCTCATCCCTTCAGGAGATGAAGAAATGGCCCTGTTTCCCCTCAATGTAATATGCAAATCCTCCTTGAAAGCATGGGCATAATCCCATTTGCCAGCCAGATCCACTCTGGGCTGCTTCAAGTGGCTGTAAAAGCATCTTGCCTGGGGCCAAGTGCCCCTTGCACACTTGCTTTACCTGTGGAAAAAAGCAGGGAAAGCTGTTTTTTTATGTGAGCACCCTTCATGTCTCAGTGTTTGTGATCTTGGGAATCCTCAGGAACCTGGAACGATGCCAGATTATCTGTTGTCCTAAGATATGTAGGTGGAGATTGTTTTGATATGTGTTTAAATCTTCCTTGAAAATACAACTAATAGAAAACAGTGTAAAAAAAAGAAAAACAAAAAAAAGAAAAAAAAAGGAATCAAAAAGACAAGACGCAGAAAGAGAAAAAAACAGGAAAAAATGAGACAAATAAAAAAGAAAGAAAGAAAAAAGGGGGAACAAAAGAAAGCAGAAAGAATGAAAGAAGAAAAAAGAAAAAGGAGAAGAAAAAAAAGACGGAAAAAGAAAAACAAACAAACAAAACCCGTATTATCCTCACTCCACTCACGTGCAAATGGCCGCTATGATCCGCCAAGGACTACAACTCCCGTGCTGCCCCGCGCGGCGCGCAGGCGCGGCGGCGGGCGTGAGGGGGTGTGGCCACGCGCTGATTGGCTGCGGCGGTGTTCTCTCTAGGCGGTGCGCGCGCAGAGCGCCCTGTTGGCTGCCGAGAATCCGTGATGGCGGCGGGGCCTCCCTTTGTCTGTGAGACCTGGCGGGGGGTGCGGGCTCTGGGGATCCCCTCGGGGGCTGCGGGGAGCGCGGCTGTGGGTGGAAAGGCTGGAGGGCTCGGGAGGGTTTAGCGCGGGGGGTTCGGGGGTTCCCGAGGGTCAGAGCGCAGGGCCTTGGAACCCTCTCGGGGGCCGCGGGGCCCGGGAGGCCTCCCAAGAACCCGGATGTTCGATTCGATTCCTGAGAAAGTCCTTCGGAAAAAAAAATTCAAAAGCA
>NW_020922322.1:0-1483 GCF_003984885.1 Neopelma chrysocephalum
TCATCATCATCATCATCTCTCGGGGTGCCGGCCATGGTGAGGGGCTCGGCCCCTGCCGTGGCCCTGAGCTCTGTCATGGTCTTGTGTCCAGGCTACCGGTCGGTGCCGTTGAAGAACAGCTACACCGAGGACCTGGAACTCGCCTCCCTCCTCATCCACATCGAGATCATCAACGCCAAGGCAGGTGGCCCCGTCGCCTCCGTTTCCCCGACCCCAACGAGGAGGGTCGTCTCCTCGGGGGTGGCTGTGCCCTGCCCGTCCCCCCACGCTCACCCCTTTGTTTTGGGGCAGGAGGAAGACGAGGAGAACCTCTACTCGTCCATCCAGCAGCTGCGGGACCGCGCCAGCGAGCTCTCCAGCCAGGTCTCCAGCTACGAGCGCACCAACGGCTGCGACTCCCGCTACCAGCAGCGCCTGGACGAGCTCCGGGCGGCCCAGGAGCGGCTCATGGAGCTCACCGAGGTCCGCAACCGCAAGTGAGTGTGGCCCCTGCCCGCGCCTTTGGGTGCTCCCTCTTGGGATTGGAACACAGGTCTTATGGGGAGAGAGGCTGAGGGAGCTGGGGGGGGGCTCAACCTGGAGAGGAGAAGGCTCAGGGGAGACCTCATCACTCTACAACTCCCTGACAGGAGAGGGGAGCTGGGGGAGGGTTGATCTCTTCTCCCAGGAACCAGCAGTAGGACACGAGGGCTCGGTCTCCAGCTGTGCCAGGGGAGGTTTAGGTTGGATATTGGGAAGAAATTCTTTCCATAGAGGGTAATCAGCCATTGGAATGGGCTGCCCAGGGAGGGGGTGGATTCTCCATCCCTGGAGGTTTTTAAGAGGAGACTGGATGTGGCCTCAGTGCCATGGGCTGGGAACCACGGTGGGGTTGGATCAAGGGTTGGACTTGATGATCTCAGAGGTGCTTTCCAACCCGGCTGATTCTGTGATTCTGTGATTCCACGGTTCTAAAGCCACCCCTCTGCTCCCCACCAGGTTGATGGAGAAGAAGAAGAGGGACCGGCAGATGGTCACCAAGCGCAGCTGAGCGGGAGGGACGCGAGCGCGGGAGCTCCCCGGCCACCTCCTCTCCGGCCACACGGGGAGGTGGGGTGGCCACAGCTGGTCCCCTGCCCGTGGCCGGGACTGGGTGACCTCCAGCTTTCATCCCACGTCCCCTGGGGCTCGTGGCCACCCCCCTGTCCCCACGGGGTGGCCACCGTGGCTCCTTTTTCCCCCTCATGAGGAAACTGAGGCACGGGGCCCAGCCAGGCCGGGATGGGGCAGGAATGGCCACCTCCATCCTGGGGACGGGTGACAGGATGGGCTGGCAGTGAAACCCCAGGGTGGGGACACAGGGGACACTCTGGGGGGGGAGGTCAGGGGGGCGTTTTGTCCCCCCTCTATAAATATCTGTATTTTCTTCTTTTATCCAGCCTGTACATACAGCGGGGGGGGAGGGGAGTCTGGACCAGCCACAGTATTAGGGCACAAGGGGGGG
>NW_020922323.1:0-1216 GCF_003984885.1 Neopelma chrysocephalum
GGCTCAACTCAGAGATGACTTTAAAAGAACAGTTGGAGGGAGAGAAGGTTAAGCCAACACTGGCCTCTTAGGTCATATCCTAATAACTACAAATTGGGCTTGGAAATGAGAAAAGTGGGCTGATTTTCTTCTCTCCCTTTTTTTTTTTTTTTTTTTTTTCATTTGTGTGAGGGTTTTCAATTAGTCCTGCAGCCTTAGAGGGCTTCTGGCTGGGCTTTGCCTCATGGTGTTGTGTTGAGGCAAGAATAGGTGTGCATGTGGGAGGCTTTACAAAGAAAGTAAGCTACCAGTAAAACTTAGCTGTTTCCAGGATTAACAGCAGCTGAATGAGAGATTTCCACATCACACTTAAGAGCTTGGATTACTAGTCAATTATAGCTGACTTTTTTGGAGCTAACCTCTAACCCCTGTGCCTGGCTTTTTCTCTCTACTGAGGATATATACCTCCCTCCTTGTACCTCAAAGAGGGGTTTAATATCTATTTTATTACCTCATCCCTTCCATCTTCCCACCAGTAGGTGACTTCTCCTGGGAGAAGTACTTAGGAATTTGTGTGGTCCAGTTCTGAAAGACT
Organism: Neopelma chrysocephalum; assembly: GCF_003984885.1. Classification (NCBI taxonomy): domain Eukaryota; kingdom Metazoa; phylum Chordata; class Aves; order Passeriformes; family Pipridae; genus Neopelma; species Neopelma chrysocephalum. Next base: position 575 of record NW_020922323.1, read on the forward strand.
TTGGACATAAGAAACAACTTCTTTCCTTATGGGACAGCTTCATATCCTACCTCATTTTAGGGGTAAAAATAGTATTACAGTTTAAATTTTCCTTTTTCCAAACTTCATCCTATGAGAGTCCATTTAATTTTACCAGCCAAGGAACCAATTCTCGTTGACAGTCCAACACAGATGGGCAGACAGACTCGAATACAGTTAAATACAGGAAAAATTGAACTATATACAGCAAGACAGACAAGCCTGGCTCCCTGCCCCTGCTGCTCTCACCTGCTGGCAGAAGACAAGAAACACTTCCGTCTTTGCCCCTTCTGGTGCCTCGGCAGCGAGAGGCGCGCGGTGCTCCTCTGCCTCTGGAGCTCCTTGACTTCCTTAGGATAAACACAACTGAGCAAAACAATGGCTTTACTGAGTGAAAGACGAGACAATTAATGCAAGTAGCTTTGAAATGGACTCAGACACATCCATCTCATTGCTAACAAAGCCAAGAGAACATATCACATCACCTCCGTATTTATCCTCCACCACTGGCACGCGTGGCACCCCGCTCTGAAGGGACACGTCAGACGCTTGGACTGCATTTGCACACAGCACCCGCAACTCTCCTTGACGGAGATGGCAATCTTGTCCTCTGGGAAGCCCCCC
>NW_020922324.1:0-1318 GCF_003984885.1 Neopelma chrysocephalum
GGGGGGCTGTTTCTCTGGGAGACTCCCCACACACTCAAAGCTTCACCCCTGCTGTCCAGTCCCCCCCCCCCCCTCCAACTTCCCTAGGAAAGGAACAAGAGGCGGCGGCGGAATAGAGCCAGCGGCGTTTATTGGGGTGGAGGAGCGGGAACTGGCCGGGACGAGCGGAGGCGCTCCCGGGGGTCCCGGGGCAGTGGGGCAGGAATGGGGCTGTCGGGCACCGCCCGGGAGGTGGGGTCTGGAGGGTGTTGGGGAGGTCTGGAGGGTGTCAGAAAGGCGTCTGGAGGCTGTCGAGGCAGTTTGGGGGAGGTCGGGAGAGGGTCTGGAGGGTGTCAGGAGGGGGTCTGGAGTGTGTCGGAGGGGGTCTGGAGTGTGTCGGAGGGGGTCTGGAGGGTGTCGCGGGTGTGTGGATGCCGCCCATGCCGCCTCCCCTCGCTGGAGGGCAGCAGAGCCCGACGGGCCGCGCTCGGAGCCGCGGAGCGGCCGCCGGCCGGGATCCCGGCGGGGCAGAGCGGGACCGGGATGGAACGGGACAGGATGGGATAGGGATGGGACAGGGATGGGGTTGAGGATGGGGTGGGGACAGACACAACATGGATCAGGATGGAGTGGGGATGGGATAAGGGATCCATCCCGACACACAGCTGCGCGGAGGTGACCTGCAGGGGCCTGGCTGGGAGCAAGGGTGGGCAGCTGAGCAAGAAGCCGGGGTGGGCGGCACAGCCAGCAGGACCGCAGTGGCCTCTTAGCTGGAGACCGTGGTGACCGCCGTCTCCTCAAAGACCCTCCGGAAGGCGACCTGGAGGGACATCAGGGAACAGCGCCTCCGGCAGCTCACCACCAGGAAGTAGATGAAGGGGTTGATGCTGCTGTTGATGCAGGCGAGCAGGAAAGCAATCTGGGAGGACATGACAGGGTAGCTGAGCTGCTGCAGGAAAAGAAAGGAGCTGAAAGGAACCACAAAGAGGAGGAAGAAGGTGACATTGAGGAAGATAACGATGTAGAGCCTCTTAGGTTGACGTCTCTTGGAGCCACAGAGGACCTTAATGACCAGGATCACGTTGGAGATGACCATGGGTGGGGCAAAGATGACGAAGCTGAGGACAAACATGGATATGAGAGACTTCTGGCAAAGCTCATGCTTGTGTAACAGGCATAGGGAAGTCACCGTGGCAATGACAGCGACAGAGAGGACCCAGAGCAGGGCACACACCACCCCTGACAGGTGCTGGGGGCGGTGGCAGCGGTACCAGAGCGGGCAGAGGATGGACGCACACCTCTCGATGCTGATGGCCGTCAGCAGGTACAACCCCATGTT
>NW_020922325.1:0-1138 GCF_003984885.1 Neopelma chrysocephalum
GCAGGGACCTGGGTGGGACATGGGGGGGTCACAGGGGGCATTGGGGGCATTGGGGGGAATGGGGGGGACACGGGGGGCATTGAGGGGGCATGGTGGGGTCACAGGGGGCACTGGGGGGGCATGGAGGGGTCACAGGGGGCATGGCAGGGACCTGGGGGGGACACAGGGGGGTCACAGGGGGCACTGGGGGGGCATGGGGGGATCACAGGGGGCACAGCAGGGACCTGAGGGGGTCACAGGGGGCATTGGGGGAGCATGGGGGGGCACTGAAGACATGGCAGGGACCTGGGTGGGACATGGGGGGGTCACAGGGGGCACTGGGGGGGCATGGGGGGGTCACAGGGCACACATGGCACACCTGGCACACGGCACACCTGGTACACATGGCACACCTGGCACACAGCATGCCTGGCACACGGCACACATGATACGGCACCCGTGGCACACCTGGCACACCTGGTACACATGGCACACCTGGCACACAACATACCTGGCACACCTGGCACCCGGCACACCTGGCACACCTGGCACATCCCCGTGTCCCCCCCCGTGCCCCCTCACCATTTGGCACAGCGCCAGGTGCAGCAGGAGCCCCCCGCCCAGCACCCCCAGCCAGGAGCGGGCGATATGGCACCTATGGCACACCTGGCACACCTGGTACACATGGCACATGGCACACCTGGCACACGTGGCACACCTGGCACATGGCACACATGGCACACCTGGCACACAACACACCTGGCACAGCTGGTACACCTGGCACATGGCACACCTGGCACACGGCATACATGGCACAGCTGGCACACAACATACCTGGCACACAGCACACCTGGCACACCTGGCACAGTTGACACACCTGGCACACCTGGTACACATGACACACCTGGCACACCTGGCACATGGCACACATGACACATGGCACACCTGGCACACCTGGTACACATGACACACCTGGCACACATGACACATGGCACACCTGGCACACCTGGCACAGTTGACACACCTGGCACACCTGGTACACATGACACACCTGGTACACCTGGCACACCTGGTACACCTGGCACACAAAACACCTGGCACACATGACACCTGGCACACCTGGCACACATGGCACGCCTGGCACACAGCACACATGATA
>NW_020922326.1:0-678 GCF_003984885.1 Neopelma chrysocephalum
CCCCCCCCGGGGGGCATCCAGGGGTGCCCCCCACCCACAACCCCGCCAGGCCTAGGGCAGGGGGAGCCTGGGGCTGCCCTTCGCCGACCCACTGGGGATCGTGTCCCACTCACACAGGGGCTCCCCACGCGCGGGGGGGACACCCCAACCCCCTTGTTTACACGTCCCCCCCTCCCAGGGGGCCCCTCACCCCCAGATCGAGGGGGAGGGAGGGGCCGGGGCGCTGGGCCGCAGCTCGGGTTACGGCCTGGATATAAATAGAACCGGCGGAGCTCGGGGCCGGTCCCCCCCGCCGCGTGTGTGCGGGGGAGGGGGGGGGCAGGACCCCCCAAAAACCCGGCCACGCGTGTCCGTGGGCCGCGGCCGGGCCGGCCTGGCCCCCCCCTCCTTCCGCCCCGCGGCTCGGCGGTGTGTGGACTGGGATTTAGGGTATCCCGGTACAGGGGGAGGGTAGGGGGTATCCCGATCCGTGCCAGCGTTGGGCGGGGGGGCCCCATCCCCGTACCTCGAACTGCCAGTGTGCCGCCTGCAGCAGCTGCTTGGCCTGGTCGGCGGCGCAGCCGGCCGCCAGCACGAACTGGTTGATCATCACCTGGTGCCGCAGCTCCTCCATGTTCACCGACATGGCGGGGGCGGCCCCGGCGCGGCCCCAGCCCCGCACGGCCCGGCCCGGCCCCG
>NW_020922327.1:0-2193 GCF_003984885.1 Neopelma chrysocephalum
CACAACTGCAGGGGAGTGAGGGACCCCCCCCAAACACGTGGGAGGGGAGTGAGGGACCCCCCCAAAAATGGCTAAGGACTGAGGAGACCCCCCCTCCCCAAAGCGGCTCCGGGGCTGGGTGGGAACGAGGGACCCCCTGTGAGGCCTGAGGGAGCCAAAGGACCCCACTCCGCCCCCCCAAAAATGGCCGCGGGCCCCCCCCGGCCCTCCCGAACATGGCGGCTGCTTGGCCCCGCCCTCCGTGCTGGCCGCGGGGGATGCCGGGAGCAGGAGTGCAGCCAATGGGGTGACAGCGAGGCATGCCGGGAGTGGTAGTTTAGCCAATGGGGTGTCAGCAAGGCATGCCGGGAGTTGTAGTTCTGTCACGGAAACACCCGCAAGGCCTGCCGGGAATTGTAGTTCTGTCACTGGCACGCCCGCAGGGCATGCCGGGAGTTGTAGTCCGGGTCCTGAGGGGCCAGGCCGGGAGCTAGAACTGGTTCTGAGGGAGGCAGCAGAGCATGCTGGGAGTTTAGGCCCGGCCGCAAGGCACGCTGGGAGCTGTAGTTCAGCTCCCCCCGCTGGGCCTGCTGGGAGTTGAGCCCCAGTGAGAACTAAAAGGCAGCTCCAGGAGGGGGTTAAAAGCAGCCCGAGGCACGCTGGGAGCTGTAGTTCAGCTATGGAGGGCCTAAAACCGGTCCTAGGGAAGGCAGCTGGCCTGGGCTCAGCAGCAAGGCATGCTGGGAACTGCAGTTTGGCTGCAGAGCCAGCAGGGAATGCTGGGAGTTGTAGTTGGGCTCCTGGGGGGGGCAGCAGGGGAGGCAGGAGTGGCTCTGGGGTGGACGTGTGGACCCCCAGGGTGCTCAGCCCCACAGATCCGGCCCCACGGATCCATCCATCCATCCCTCCATCCATCCATCATCCATCCATCCGCTCCTGGGGTTAGGACAGGGATTGGGGCCTGTTGGACTCAACCCCTCAGATCCATCCACTCCCAGGGTTAGGACAGGGATCTTCAGGGCTCTGCCCTATGGATCCATCCATCCACTCCCACATTTAGGACAAGGATTGGGGTCCTGTGAGGTCACAACCTCGTGGATCCATCCATCCACTCCCAGATTTCAAACAGGGATCTGTGGGGCTCAGACACCTGGATCCGGCCCCGTGGATCCATCCATCCACTCCCAGGGTCAGGACAGGGATCAGGGGCCCGTGGGGCTCTGCCCTATGGATCCATCCATCCCCTCCCAGATTTCGGACAAGGATTGGGGTCCTGTGGGGTCACAACCCCGTGGATCCAGAGCCAAACCCACGGATCCACTCCCAGAGTTGGGACAGGGATTATTGGGGTCCTGTGGGGCTCAACCCCACAGATCCATCCACCCCCCCAGAGTTAGGACAGGGATTTGTGGGGCTCAGCTCCATGGATCCATCCAGGCACTCTGAGCATTGGGATCAGGATTAACGGGGTCCTGTGGGGCTCAGCCCCATGGATCCATCCAACCCTATGGATCCAGGACTCAGCTCCATGGATCCATCCAACCGTTCCCACTATTGGGATCAGGATCCCTGGGGTTCAGCCCCCTGGATCCACCCATCCATTCCCACATTAGGATCAGGATTGGGGTCCTGTGGGGGCTCAGCCCTATGGATCCAGGACTCAGCTCCGTGGATCCATCCATCCATTCCCACATTAGGATCAGGATCTTTGGGGCTCAGCCCCATGGATCCCATCATCCATTCCCACCATTGGGATCATGATCCATGGGGCTGAACCTTGGGAATCCGTGTATCCATTCCCACCGTTGGGATCAGGATCTGTGGGGTTCAGCCCCGTGAATCCACCCATCCATTCCCACATCAGGATCCATGGGAATCCACTCCCACCCCGGGGATCAGGATCTTTGGGGCTCAATCCCATGAATCCAACCATCCATTCCCACCATTGGGATCAGGATCTGTGGGGTTGAACCTTGGGAATCCACGTGTCCATTCCCGCATCAGGATCAGGATCTTTGGGGTTCAGCCCCCTGGATCCCTCCCTCCATCCCCACATCAGGATCATTGGGAATCCATTCCCACGCTGGGATCAGGATCTGTGGGGTTGAACCTTGTGAATCCATCCCTCCATTCCCACATCGGGATCAGGATCTGTGGGGTTCAACCCCCTGGATCCCTCCCTCCATCCCCACCCTGGGATCAGGATCTGGGGGG
>NW_020922328.1:0-273 GCF_003984885.1 Neopelma chrysocephalum
GAGCCCATTGGGGTCGGGGGTCCTGGAGCCCTTGTCACAGTCAGTCATGGTGGGGTGGGGTTGGGAGTCCGGGGCTGGCAGTTCAGGGCAGGGGTGACCAAGAGGTGATTGTCCCGTAGTGGGGGGCTCTGGTGGCCAAGGGGGGGACTCTCCCTGGGCTGGGGTGGGCAAGGGGTGTCTGAGGGGTGGTTGTCCCTGGTCTGGGGTGTCCGAGGGGTGTCTGTCCCTCCCTGAGCTGTCCCCTGTCCCTCCCTGAGCTGTCCCCTGTCCCCC
>NW_020922328.1:283-4078 GCF_003984885.1 Neopelma chrysocephalum
AGGGCGGGCAGCGACAGCGGGTCCGGGCAGCTGAAGCCGTGCAGGGTCAGGGCGCGCAGGCGGGTGCCCAGGGCCTCCGCCAGCGGCAGCACCTCTGCCAGCGCCCGGCCGCGCTGCCCGGCACAGCCCAGCGTCAGCCGGGACAGGCACTCCCAGCCCCGCAGCTCCCGCAGCCCCGCGGGGCCGGGCCCGTCCCCCAGCCACACGCTGAGCTCCTCGGCCCGGGGACACACGGCGTGGACGGCGCCCAGGGCGTCCTCCTCCAGCTCCTCGAGCTGCCGCAGGGGCAGGGTGAGCGGGGGCCCCCCCGGCACCGCTCCCCGGCCCCGCGCCAGCTCCCGCAGCGCCGGGAAGCCCTCGGGGCCGGCGGTGCCGTCCAGCTGCCCCGCCTGGAGCAGGCGCAGCGCGTCCGGCACGGCCCCGTGTGCCAGCACCTCCAGGAGCGGCAGGGCCAGCAGCAGGAAGGCCACGGCGGCCACCCCGTCCCCGTCGCCGTCGGGCTCCAGGTCGCGGGCCAGCAGCACCCGCAGCGCGGGGCAGCCGGGGGTCTGTGCCAGGGGGTCGTAGCCCAGGTGCCGCAGGGCGCGGGGGGTCACCTTCCTGCAGCCGGACACGTCGAGCTCCCGCAGGAGGCGGCAGCAGGAGCCCACGGCCGACAGCACCTGCACGTTGGCCTGCGTGTGTGCCAGCCCCAGGCGGCTCAGCCGGGGCAGCCCCTCGGCCACGTCCACCAGCACGGCCGGGGACAGCCGCCCGCAGCCCCCCAGGTCCAGGGAGCTCAGGCCCTGCAGTCACACGGGGAGACCCTCAGTGGGGAGGGCAGGGGGGCACGGATCCCCCGTACCCACCCGTGGTGAGTGGGCACCCTAAGATGCCAAGCGAGGTCTGGGACCCCCCACCCACTCCCCCTTTCCCATGGACCCTGGCACCCCCAGCCCCTCTTCCCCGGCCCCATGGTGGGTGGGCATCCCCAGTGTCACAGAGGACGGGCACCCCCTGCCCCACTCTCCCAATCCCACGGACCATTGCACCCCCAGCCCCACGGAAGGTGGGCTTCCCCAGCTCCATGGACCATTGCACCCCCAGCCCCAAGGACCATTGCACCCCCAGCCCCACGGAAGGTGGGCTTCCCCAGCTCCATGGACCACGGCACCCCCAGCCCCTCTCCCCCCTCTCCACAGAGAGCGGCACCCCGAGCCCCAAGGCCCGCGACAGCCCACCCCGCTCCCCCAGCCCCGGGGCAGCCGTGCCCCCGCTGCCCCGTGCCCACCTGGCAGCGCAGGACGACGAGGTGGCCCAGGGCGTTGTTGGCCAGGGAGGGGCAGTGGCGCAGGCTGAGCTGGCGCAGGTGGGGCAGCAGCAGCAGGTGCAGGGCTGCACGCGACAGGCGCCGGCTGCTCCCCAGCAGCCGCAGCAGCTCCTGCACCAGCCCGCAGGCTGGGGGGCACGGGTCACTGGGGCTGGCACCAGCCCGCAGGCTGGGGGGCACGGCTCAGTGGGGCTGGCACCCACCCGCCAGGGCAACGGGGGCCAGCAGGGCTCGGGACCCCCCGTTCGCCCCACACAAGGGTCAGCGGTGCCCGGCACCTCCACCCGCCCTGCATGGGGGGCTCAGGGTCCTGGCATGCCCACCCACCCACCTGGGGGTCAGCGATACCCCTCCACCCATCTGGGGGTCCCAGGGCCCCGGCACCACCCTCCTGCCCAGCACGGGGGGGGCATCAGGGACCCTGGCACACCCCCCTCCCCTCCCCAGGGCTCACCCAGGTCGTTGAAGGGGCCCACGAGGAAGCGGAACTCGTACTCGTCCAGGTAGTTGTCACTGTAGTCCTTGGCCCAGAAGCTCTGCATGTGCTGGGCCAGGCTCTGCAGGCACAGCGAGGCCAGCGTGGGCACTGCCCGCCGCCGGGGCATCCCTGGGGTGGCACGGGGATGGGGACAGTCAGGGATCAGTCACTGTGGGCACTGCCTGGTGCTGGGGCATCCCTGGGGTGGCACAGGGACCGGGACAGTCAGGGATCAGTCACTGTGAACACTGCCCGGTGCATCCCTGGGGTGGCACAAGGATGGGGACAGCCAGGGATCAGCCACTGTGGGCCCTGCCCAGCGCTGGGACATCCCTGGGGTGGCACAGGGATGGGGACAGTCAGGGATCAGTCACTGTGGGCCCTGCCTGGCACCATGGCATCCCTGGGGACAGGGATGGGACTGGGACAGTCAGGGATCAGCCCCCATGGCCATCATTGTGGGGACAGGGACACTCAGGGAGGGGACGCGGCACTGCCACCCGGCACGGCCCCACCTCACTTTGGGGTCCCTCTCGCCCAGCCGGGGCAGAGCCGGCCCCTCCCGGCCCGGCCGTGCCCTCGGCCCCGCCCGGTGCCCGTTTTGGTTTCGGTTTCACTCTGTTCTCGGCTTTATCCTGGGGGGAATCCCACCGCGATCCAGGGATGAACCAGCGCGGCCCAACCTCTGAAACCCCCCCTGAACCGCCCCCCGGGACATCCCAAACCTCACCCGCAGCTCCCGGCGGCTCCGGGAGTTATCCTGGGAGTTATCCCGGGGTTAACTGGCTCCGGGGACTCCCGGCTGGTGGCACTGGCCCCCGTGTCCCTGGAATTCAGCAAGCAACGAGGGGGTGAATCCTGACGGGACATTGAAGCCTCGGCCTGACACCGAATCCCTGTTCCTGGATGTGTAAACTTGGGAGACACCCTGGAGCGCCCAGTGGGGCGGGGAAGGGTCACTGGGGTGGAAACTGGGGAGGGGGAACACCAGCCCTGCTGTCGGGGGGCCTGGAGACATGGGGACATGGAGACCGGGAAAGGACCCTCCGGGACTGGGAAAAGACCCTCTGAAACCCGGAAAAGACCCTCTGCGAGAGGGAAAAGACTCCCAGGGTCAGGGAAAAGACCCTCTGGGATGTGGAAAAGACCCTCCGGGTCTAGGATGAGATCATTGGAGACTGGGAAAAACTCCCGGGGACTGGGAAAAGGCCCTCCAGGGACAGGGAGAGACCCTCAAGACACTGGGAAAAGACCCTCTGGGACCGGGATAAGACCCTCTGAAACCCAGAAAAGACCCTCTGCGAGAGGGAAAAGACTCCCAGGGACAGGGAAAAGACCCTCTGGGATGTGGAAAAGACCCTCCGGGACAAGGATGAGATCATCAGGGACTGGGAAAAACTCCATGGGACTGGGAAAAGGCCCTCCAGGGCCAGGAAGAGACCCTCAAGACACTGGGAAAAGACCTTATGGGACTGGGATAACTCCCCCTTTGGGACCCCTCCTTTGGGGACCCTTCTTTGGGGACCCCCCTTTTGGGATCCCCTAATTGGAGACCCCCTCTTTTGGAGACCCTTCCTTGGGGAACTCCCCCTTTTGGGATCCCCTAATTGGAGACACCCTCCTTTGGGACCCCTCCTTTAGGGATCCTTCCTTTGGGAACTTCCCCTTTTGGGATCCTTTGGGACCCCTCTTTTGGGGACACCCCCTTAAGGACTCCCCCTCAGAGACCCCTCCCCAGGGACCCCCCCTCTTTGAGACCCCCGACCACCCCCCTTGGGGGTCTCCTCCCGCGCTGGAATCAACACCAAGACCACACCAGACCAGGCCCAAGATCGAGCCCATGTAAACAACCCGTCCCCATGGCAACAGCACCCGCTACCACCCCCCCCCGCGCTATCACTGAGACCCAGAAGCACTTACTGGCGGCTCCTCTCCCCGTCTTATCCTTTCTCTTCCCGTCCCGTCCCGATTGGTCCCATCCCTTTTTTTTTTTTCCTCCTCTTCCTCC
>NW_020922329.1:0-6470 GCF_003984885.1 Neopelma chrysocephalum
CCTCTGAGCCCTGTGTTTTTCTTGTCAGTTTAATATGCTCAGTAATAACACCCACCACTTTTATATGTCACACTCTGCACTCCTTCAGCAACTACACAGTGACTGGCAGAGCAACACAAAGAAATTGGATTTAACCGGAGAGGGGAAATGTTGCTTCTTAAACAACCTTTGCCTCCTCCAGGTACTTGTGCAGGTCACAGGATTACAGTGCTTTGGTGACTCACAGCTCTCCTGCCTGGCAATTATTAGTCTGTGGAGCTCAAAACAATTACTGAAGCTTTAAACAAACCTTTTCTGGGTGCAGGAGCCTCAGAGACACAATTAACATCTTGCCAACGAGTACGAGTCTGCTTGGAAAAAATACCATGTCTTGAAGTGAGAAAAGTATAAATAGATATATTAATAAACCTCAGTAATACATATCCTCACTGATATTTTACAGACAAGGATGGAAAATATGTTGGAATAATATAATAACAGTTCCTGGGAGAAGTGTATTTTTGGATGAGAAGTGAGAAAAAAAACGTGTTTTAAGAATTGAAAAATATTTCAAGTTTTCAAAACATGAAATGTAGCAGGACGAGATTTCAAAAGGAATTCAGTAGTTCAAGGGAAATATTTGTTCCTTTTGAAAACACGTGTCCCTTAAAAAAATGGTTTTGGCCAACCCTGGTTGTGGCTGAAAAAAAACCCCAAGGGAGGCTCAGAAAAGGGAATTGGGGCTGGTCCTGAGCATGGCACAGCCTGTGGGAGTGTTTCTGTTCAGAGCAGGCTGGGGGTTCATTCCCAAGGGGGTTTCCTGTTGTCAGTTGGGTCCCAGAAGGAGCTCCAGCTCTGGTGCATCCCTGGCTGTGCTCCCTGTGCTCCGGGCTCGGCACTGCTGGGACAGGGACCAAGTCCTGGTGGCCTGTCCATCTCCTCCCCACCCCGGGGGGGTGTTGGCAGCAGGTGGGCAGGTCCAAAATCCTGTTCCACCACCTTGTTCATCCCTAGAGGTGAAGGGGCTTCCTCAGGAAGCAGTGGGAGAAGCAGGACATAAACTAGTGCAGAGGTGGTGGATTTGACCCTCCCCTCAGGGTCTCACCTGAGCTGGGCCTGCAGGTGGGGTTCCTCCAGCAGAGACCCTGGGCAAAAGCTCCTCTAATTTCTAAGGAGACTTTGAAAACTACTTTCTGATCTCACAGGTTGCTTCAATAGCACAGCCTGAGCTGAAACCCACCTGAAAACCCAACAGAAAACTTCCACTAAGTTACTTTGTGGAGCCCAGAAATTGGACTTGATGATCCTACTGGGTCCCTTCTAACTCAGCATCCTCTATGACTCCATGATTCCATGATTCTGTGACTCTGTGATTCTATGATTCTGTGATATCCTGGAGCTGGGTTGGGGAGAGTTTGGGAGCCAGGAACATGGGAAGTGCCAGCACTGTGGCAAGGGAATGAGCTAAAGGACTGTTCAGTGCCTTCCCTGGAGTCACCCAGGGACTCAAAGGAGACTCAGAACACATCCCAGCTCTCTCCTGCCCTTGAATCCAGGCAGGACAGGTTTGTATTTACAGTTAAACTGTGCAGGTTTTCTGCCTGGATGTGGAACATGGGCCAGGGCTCACAGGCTGCACACACAGAGCAAAGGGAGGGAAGGTGCTCACTGAGTCCCTTAAATGTCTTCTTCTACAGCCAATGAAGATGTTTTCCATGACACCAGGCTGGTCTAGGATGCAAACTGGCCCCAGCTAAGCAGCCCTAATTACTACTTACCTTTAAATGTCATATTTTGTTAAACAGGAGGGAAAATGTATCATCTCAGTGAAGCCAGAGGAGCACAGGGAAGTGTCAGCACAGAGGTTTAAATGCTCCGCTAATTAAAAAAAAAAAAATCATCTCTCCCACTCCTGAGGGATTTGATTACTTTTTCCTGTGCAGGCTGGAGGTATCACAGCATTTCCAGATGATGTAATTAACCTGACCTATTTGGTGGCTCCATATTAATGTTCCTTTGTGACGGATTTACAATAAAGCCTCATTATTAAAGACTTCAGAGCAAGATTTATGATGATGTTGTTTCCCCCCCATTCATTATTTCACTGTTCTCAGTTGGAAGTGAGTCAGGACCCCGGGGCTCTCTCCCTGGGCCTCCCAGCAATCCCTGCTCTGCTCTGGAGAAGACTTATAGCCTTGACCTCTGTGCAATTTGCTGCACTGCAAAGTGGGTGCAGAGAAGCAGCACTTCAGAGTTCCCCCAGCCTCACATAACCCAGCCCAGAGCACCCAGAGCGCCCAGAGCACCCAGAGCACCCAGAGCCAGAGCTGAGCCAAGGGCCCCGAGTTTCTCAGCTGGCTCATGTTGTTTGTTATTCGTGGGCATCTTTCTTCTTGCTGCTCTGATCCCAAATCCGTGGTGTTTAGGGGGGTGGCTCCCACTGACTGCACTTGGTTTCAGCTCTTTGGAATATTTTCAAAGTCACCCTGTGGGGTTGGCCCTGGGTGCCACGGGGGGCAGAGGGAGGTTATTCATTAATCCCTATTTGTATCCCCAAGAAAAACCTGCAAAATCCCAGAGCTGAGCAGTTCTTTCAGCTATAAGGGGTTTTTTTGCTGTACAATAGATTTAGAGAGAATTCTGCATTCAAATCAGAGCATAACAGTCAAACTTCTTTTTTTTTCCCCCCTGGAACAAACTGTTACAGAGGAAGCTGCTGCCAGATTTCTATACCTGACTTAACTTCAAAGGTTAGGAATGAGCCCAAACCCCAGGGCAGACTTTGTTTCATTGATTGCCAAGGGCAGAACATTTTTAAAGTGTTGGCATTAAGCAAACAGCTGGAAAAGTAACCAAAGATTTCAATTTCTGGTGAGATAATGTCGAAGTTTATTGAGCAAGGGTGGTGGTGATGGAGTTACTGTTCCACAGCAATGGCTGTGGCCAAGCCTTTTGTAGGACACTGAGAAAAAGACTCAATATTTTGATGCCTCACTTGGAACTAAACTTTAGGACCTACCAGCAAATGTGCTTTGTTTGGTCCACTGGGAACCTGTGTTTAGATACCAGCACAGGGTCCAGCCAGGAGGACAAAAAGGGAATATTTCAGGTGGTGCCAAGGACCAAAATCCATTTTCTTCTCCTAAACACGTGGAGGAGGGAGGCTGAACAAGGCTGCCAGTGCTACAGGCAACACAAAGTGTTCTCAGAGTCTGGCCAGGCCATTCCTGCCATCAGGATACCTCTCCTAGACAAAGCCATTTTTCCAAGTCTCTCAGTGTTGTGCCTGTGGAATGGGAACTCTTTCTGTCACTGGACACGGGAGATTTATTGAAGAGATGAGATGGCCCTGAATCCCCATCCCTGCAGTAATTAATTGGCTGCTGCTGGAAAGTGCAGTAGCAACATTTTGAGATACATTATCTACTGTCCTGCTTGAATTAAGAATTCATAAGGGCAGAAATCACTCCACAGGCTTTGTTTTGCTTTAAGTTATACTTTATACAAATTATCTGAGAAGAGAAGCTGATTAATAGCACGGAAGGAGTGAGCCCAGAAGACAATACATCTCCTCCCTATCTCATCTCTCCCACCTTCCCTCTGCCTGCAGGACAGAGCAGTGCAGAGCAAACCAAATACTCCAACTCCTGCCTGAGGCCCCTTTCCTGCTTCTCTGTGTCTCACTGGGGTTCCAATGAATACACACTTCTGTAAAGAGCTGTCAGTGCTGAGGCCGGAGGAAAGGAACTGTCACCAGCAGCATCTCTATTGTGTTCAGCTCCTGCACCTCTGCAGGATCACCTTGTACCTGCACCAGGTATTCATTCAGGGGATTTTCCAGGAGCAGGATGGATGTGATTAGCTTGGCTTTATTCTGCAAACCATTTTAGAACTGGATTTTTATGTCCCAAATCCCCTCCTTTAGATTTCAGATCCTACCACAGCTTTCCAAGTGTGCTGATAGTGCTTGGCAGGAGCTGGAGACAGAAGTGGCCTGAGAGTGAGACATAGATTTTCCTGATGTTCCAGAGTCTTCATTTAAGTTTTTATAAGGCCAGACATGTCTTCCCAGCCTTGTTAGACTGGGCTGTGCTTTGCACCTCCTGGGCTGGGAGAGAGCAGCTCAATACAAACGTCAGCTCCACAGGATCCCAGAATGTGCTGAGCTGGAAGGGACACACAAGGATCATCCAGTCCAACCCTCAGCCCTGCACAGGCCCATTCCCTGTGCCCCAGAGAATCAGCCAAACCCTCCTGGAGCTCTGGCAGCCTTGGGGCTGTGCCCACTGCCCTGGGGAGCCTGGGCAGTGCCCAAGCAGCCTCTGGGGGAAGAACCTTTGGCTGAGATCCAACCTGAGCCTGCCCTGACACAGCTCCAGCCATTCCCTGGGTCCCATCACTGCTCACAGAGAGCAGAGATGATCTCAGGAAGCCACTCTTTTGGTCATGGTCATCACCAGTGGCCCAACCTGTGGCAGCTGAGAGCACTGAGGGAATATCACCAACTACAGCAGATGGTCATCCCTGCCCTGCCCAGCCTGGCTTGGTTTGCCTGGTGCAGATCAGCAGGATCCCAGGGCACAGTTTGCTCTGGCTGCAGAGTGATCTATACAGCATCAACTCAAATTAAGCTCAGAAATCAAGCTTTTCAGTGGAACAGAGCAAAGCTGTGGGGATTGGAATTAGACCAGACCAAAAGTGTCAAGGGACAAACTGGACCAGGGCTTATTTGCAGAATGTAAAGTGAAATCACAACTCACCTCTTTGCTGAGCTGCCAGGAGGATCAGATGGAGCCCCTGACCCACAAAGTACAAAGACAATTTGCCACCATTGCAGGTACCCGAGGAGCCCGGGGTTAGGGGTATCAGTATTCAGCAAGGAATCAAAGCAATGAATCTGCTAACAAATGAGAACTGCAAGAATAATTGATTCTGAAAGAGGAACACTGCAAACAAAACTCAACAAATTTATTTCAGTGGAACGTTCTTACTTCCAAAAAAACACCATTTGGAAATCCATGAAACAAAGCAAAAAAAGGGAGGGGGGGAGGTGTGTGATGGACCCTCAGCTGAGAGCCTGATTTTATATGTGTAGAGGAGCTACCAAAAAGCACATGAGACTCTTGGCTGTGAGGGTGGGGAGGCCCTGGCACAGGGTGCCCAGAGAAGCTGTGGCTGCCCCATCCCTGGAAGTGTCCAAGGCCAGGTTGGATGGGGCTTGGAGCAACCTGGGAGAGTGGAAGGAATGAGAAGGTCCCTTCCAACCCAAACCAAACTCAGATTCTATGATTTGGGGGCAAAATGTGGACCTGAATGGAGGGGGATGGTTTCTGAGTGATTGAGATGGAAAAAAAAGAACAGGAGGAGGAAGAGAAGGAGGTGGAGGGAGCACTCAAGAGTTCAAAGAATCCTGAGATGGAAAGTGCTAAGTTGCAGCACAGACAGCAAGAGAAATCTGAGGAAGGTGGGGAAATAATACAGAGAGAGAAAGTAGCAGATGGTGCCAGAAAAGAGAGGAAGGGTGTCAGGAAATCTTTATTTTACAGGAAATGCAGGTGTGGTCAGTACCTGCAGAAACACTGTGGTAACAGGGCAGGATGAGAAGGTCTGACACCCTGCAAACCTTCCAAAGTGGGTTTGGAAGAGGCTCTGCACAGCCCACGAGCTCCCAGACCTTGCAGGACTCTGCCAAAGTTCTGCCTTTGCACTGTCCATAGTACCACACCTTATTTTTTAGGCTGCTTTGAAATTAATATAATTAAAACTAAGAAAACTGCATCATCTCCAATCTACTGGGGAAAGGACAGCTGATATTCCTCACATGGGGCAGCTGAATTACCCACAGAAAAGAATAATCAAAAGTGATCTTTGGAACTCAGAGGCAGCAACTGAACAACCACAAGGGAAACCAAAGTCAGATATTCCCTCTCTGATTTAAAATTGAAACAATTGATCAATTGTCCTTGCTAGAATTAATAGCAAAACAAATAAGCCTGGAATATTAAACTGAAATTCATTGCCTGGTCTGGCCGGATCCAAATGTCTGGGGTCTCCCAGGACTCCTCTGGATATTTATTATGATCGAATGAATTGCATTTTGGTACATAAAATAGAGATATTGAACGATTTTAAAGTAAAGGTCATTTTCAAAAGAATGGGATTTTTTAATTTTTTTCTTTAAGTGTGTGAATTAGGAGTTTCAAACTGTGCAGCAAAGGGCAGAGTCAGAAATGTGCAGAGGTATCCAGAGAGAAGAAGGTGGAATTTCAATCAGATTTTGATTAAAGAATTAAAGAATTAAATTAAAGAAACTGCATCTTGTCTGCTCTGGGGTGTGGGGGAGAAGTAGGGGGTTCTCAGGTTCAGGGTTATCAGACACACCTGAGCTTCTGGTGAATTTTGGTGGCAGAAACATTGCAACGGAATTTCTCCTTCCTAGTGCCAGGAAAGGGCCCTGGGGGTCCTGGTGGTGCCAGTTGTCCCTGAGTCAG
>NW_020922330.1:0-3749 GCF_003984885.1 Neopelma chrysocephalum
AGCAGCTGTGTGGGTACTCGGCTGCTGGCCAGGGTCAACCCACTATACCCCCTCTGTGACAATACAGGCTGCAGAGTGACTGGCTGGGTAGCAGCTCTGCAGAAAAGGACCTGGGGGTCCTGGTAGACAGCAAGCTGAACATGAGCCAGCAGTGTGCCCTGGCAGCAAAGAAGGCCAACAGCATTCTGGGTTGTGTCATCAGGAGCATAGGCAGTAGATTGAGGGAAGTGAATTTTTCCCTTTACTCACTGCTTGTTAGATCATCTCTAGAATATTATGTCTGGTTTAGGTCCCTCAATGCAAGGAAGATGCTGACAAGCTGGTGTTAGCCCAGCGGAGGGCTGGCAAGATGGCCATCAAGATGTGCTCTATGAGGAGAGGCTGGGGGACTAGGCTTGTTCAGTCAGGCGAAAGAAAAGCTTGACGGGGGTGGTGGGGGTGGTGGTGGCAGCTAATAGCAGCCTTTTGATACCTACAAGGAGGTTGGTAGGACCTCTTAGCGTGATCTTCTCCCTCCCACCCCCAAGCAAACACAACTATGCTCCTGTATAAGTAAAGCTGATTAAGGTGCGAGATATGCTCTGTCAGACAACATTCAACTTGCTCTTGAATTGACCAGTGGAAAATACTGGTGGGACAACCAGGGGAAGGGGGGGGGAAGAAAAAGAAAAAGGAAAGAAAGAAACAGCTCTAGATCATTTAAGTCGAGACCTGTGGGATCTTTTGGGTTTGAAGACAGCTAGGAGAAATAGAGTTGTACTAGGAAGCTTGGTCCAAAGAACTAGATCTATGACAGCAGAGGGCTTCACGTTGAGATCAAGGGTGAATAGCTTTCCAGCATCCTCTGAATAAACAACACTGACTAGTCAGTTCCAGATGTAAACAGAAAGAAAACTAAAAGAAAAAGAATGTTTGTCACAGCTCCCCCACCTACACACACCCCTCCACACCCACCCACCCACCCTTTTTGTGTGTATGCATTGTCAGGCTGGACTTGCCACAACAGTTGAGTATCAAACGATCTTTGCCATAACATGAAGTCTCAGAAACAGAGAGTAGGTCTAATCCATGTTCCCAATCCCATCTCAAAACATTACAACAGACTTGTCCTTCAGCTGTAGCCTTCTTGGTGAACAGTTTTTCTAGACTGGATAATAAAACAAGCAGTGAAGGAGAACCTGTCTAGATACTGAGATGATCTCATTGAGGATCTGAGCAGCTGTCAATCTGTGTCAGAGGCAAACCCCATAGTCTTCTCCATAATGTAAGAAAGACATTTTGATGGCTTTATGGGCACCAGGCTTATGGTCTCCATCTGCGGGTTGCTTGTTAGATGATGTTGAAAGGTAAATACAAAGTGTCACAAATGATGTCTTGTGTTTTGTCATATGTAGGCAGTTAACTTTTACTGAAGTTTCTATTAGCTGATAAATGCATAGATCTTGCTTGCTAGAAAGTTTTAAAATAACTTTTCTCCCCGTAAGCTCAAACTATTAACATTTTAGGCCAATGCAGTAAATGACCATGGCGTAAGCAAAATTAGAGAAGACATATTGTTTTAGTATGGTCACTGGCTAAGAACACAAACCTGTGACAGATTGTGTTATAGGAAGACTAAGATGACTGCACCTACTGGAAATGCTAGATCTTAAGGTACACATGAAGTAAAATCAATGTTTTGTAAGCATAGGTACACCTATGCAAATCAGATCACCTTGACTATACTTTCTACTTCACAGGTGGCTTCTCCCTCAAATCTCTATCTACAAAAGAGGAACATAATTTAACTCCAATAATTACAAACACAGTCTCAATATTTTGCCCTTTGTTCAATTAAATACTTATGTGATGTTACACAATTAACCAGTCTTAGAATCAGGTCTTTGAAAGCATACCATGATGCATATCTATCATTTTAGAGACAATTAATTAATATATTTACTTATTTATTTTAAAATAGTTCAGTTGAAAGGGACCTACAATGATCATCTAGTCCAACTGTAATGAGACTGGGTGACTGAAGTTGTGAGAAACTTCTGAATTTAAGTATTACAATAATTTTTAAAGTAAATTTTTGCTGTCAACATTGTAGGTATCTATTTTGTGTGCATGGACAAACATATCTGCAGATAAAAAGTTGATGCTTGCAGATATTAAATTGCATTTGAACTCCATGTTCAGACAAAAGTTATATTATCTTCCAAGGTATATATATGTATTAGGGAGGAGGTTCGAAGATATACGGGAACGTGAAAAAACTCGACACTGTTGCTATGTAACAAAGTAACTATTTATTACAAAAAGTGGCAAATAGTGAAAAACAGGCACTCAAGTGAAAGGGATTAGGAAGGGGGAAAAGTGAGCAAAAAAGAACCTAAAGAGGAAAGCACGACACCCTACTCACCCAGGTGTCACTTATAAGATAGTTTTACCCATTGTAATTGCTTATAAGGCCCTCGGCAGCAGCTGCGTTTTCCAAAGGATTGGCAGGCTTCCCACTTCAGCAGGCGTCCCCGCTAAAAGCAACTTGGTCCTTCGTGTAGAGCCAGCCACGAGCATGGAAAACGTGTCTGCTTTTATACAATTCATTGAGCACACCTGCCCGGGGAGGTGTGGCCAATACCGCCCCATCAGGGGTGCTCAATCCCACCCTCTTGGTTATGTAAGTGCACCTCTTCTGCGCATGCGTGAGAACTTTGGAAATCCCCTCACGCATGCACAGTGTGTCTTGGAGGTCCTTCTAAATTGAGTCTGGGGGCGAGCCTTCCTCACCTCATCATCACTTTCTCCTCCAAATGCCCTTGACGAGCCATCAGCCAATCACAAACGACCAATTAAAACAGTTTATACAGAAGTTCTCCCTCCAAGGACAAATTTACTGTTTTATCAGTGAACTTGGCAGGGAGAACTATAAACTACTGCAGGTGGCTAGGGCCAAACACAGACCAAAACAACATCATCACAACTCCATCCCAGTACATGCCACCGCGTGGTCTGTGGTTGGACCATGGCACAGATGAGAGAGTCCCACAGTGAAAGTCCAGACTATATTATCTTGATGATCATGTCCATCTCCAGGAAGACAGTCCGAGTAGGGTTCAGTAATCAGCTGCTAGAAGTCAACAGTCCTTTGGACAAGCATTCTCCGGTTGGCAGACGTCATTCCCAGACAGATGAACCGGTGTGGTCCCTTATATGGACTTAGACAACGCAATGAAGCTCCGGGCTTCCTACACACTGTAGCTTAAACCATTGAATAATTTTTATACCTTCAATTCATCTTTTATAGTATAAAGTGGTCGACTGCCAGCCACAATTTCTTACGGGCCTATCAGGAGCCATCACAGGCACTGTATGTCTGGAGTTTGATTCAACACCAGACAACATTCCGGTTTAACCAAAAGCTCCTACAGGCAGTTTGCACCCTCTGTATAGGTTTGAGGCCTCATCGGGGGCAAGCCATCCTGCCATAGCTTGCCCCTGACTGCAGTCAATCCCCTCCACCTCATGGAGTGATAGTGCAGGTATCTCTTGCCTCCATGCTATAAAAGATCATTATCCATGCCAGATGACTCGGGGTATTCATGAAACCGTCGCACACACTAAACAGAACGCCCAATGTTACCCTTCTTAACTACGACAAACAATGATGCAAGCCAAAGCCCATAGGAAGGGTACACAACCGGTAGTCCTTTAGTTACAGTTATGCCAACCAGACATAGTCTTGTTTTTTTTTTTTTTTTTTTTTT
>NW_020922331.1:0-914 GCF_003984885.1 Neopelma chrysocephalum
TTGGGATGCCCCACACTCACCTGTGGGATGTGTGGATGTTTCTGTGGAATCTGAAGGGCTGGGACACCATGGATTTGTCAAATTTGAGCCACAGACACAATCAGTGCGTTGGGGGAACTCCAACCATTTCCATGTCATAGAGTCATCACCAAGGAATTCGGGAAGGCTCCACCATCCCCCTTCTCCTTGATCCTGGAGCAGTGAGCCAAGGGCAGAAAAGGTGCTGTTGGCTCCTGGCACGACTCTGGAAGGAGTCTGGGTTGTCCAGACAATGTGGTTCCTCCAGGAGAGAGGAGAAGAGTCCTTGGAAGGACTTTGTTTAGAAGAACAAGGAGATGTTTCCTTTGGAGCAGGTGGGGGTGCCTTGTCACATCCCGATGGTTTTCCTGCTTCATCCCGGCTTTGTTGGGGATATGGGATGAGCCCAAGCCTTTGGGATGCTCCACACTCACCTCTGGGATGTGTGGATGTTTCTGTGGGATGTGAAGGGCTGGGACACCACAGATTTGTGGAGTTTGAGCTACGGACACAATCAGTGGGTTTGGGGGACTCCAACCATCTCTATGTAGTGGAGGCATCACCGTGGGATTCGGGAAGGCTCCTCCATCCCCCTTCTCCTTGATCCTGGAGCAGTGAGCCAAGGGCAGGAAAGGTGCTGTTGGCTCCTGGCATGACTCTGGAAAGATTCCAGGTTGTCCAGACAATGTGGTTCCTCCAGGAGAGAGGAGAAGAGTCCTTGGAAGGACTTTCTCTTGGAGATGTTTCCTTTGGAGCAGGTGGGGGTGATGCTGTGGCTGCCTTGTCACATCCCGATGGTTTTCCCGCTTCATCCCGGCTTTGGTGGGGATGTGGGGTGATTCCAAGCCTTTGGGATGCCCCACACTCACCTGTGGGATGTGTGGATGTTTCTGTGG
>NW_020922332.1:0-132 GCF_003984885.1 Neopelma chrysocephalum
GCCAAAGAATTCTTGGGAAGAGGAAATAGGAGAAGGTTCTTTGCCAAAGGATTCTTGGGAAGAGGAAAGAGGAGAAGGTTCTTTGCCAAAGAACTCTTGGGAAGAGGAAATAGGAGAGGGTGGGATGGTCTT
>NW_020922332.1:142-288 GCF_003984885.1 Neopelma chrysocephalum
CTTGGGAAGAGGAAATAGGAGAGGGTGGGATGGTCTTTGCCGAAGAATAGTTGGGAAGAGGAAATAGGAGAGGGTGGGATGGTCTTTGGCAAAGAATTGTTGGGAAGAGGAAATAGGACAAGGTTCTTTGCCAAAGAATTCTTGGG
>NW_020922332.1:298-1008 GCF_003984885.1 Neopelma chrysocephalum
AAGGTTCTTTGCCAAAGAATTCTTGGGAAGAGGAAATAGGACAAGGTTCTTTGCCAAAGAACTCTTGGGAAGAGGAAATAGGAGAAGGTTCTTTGCCAAAGAATTTTTGGGAAGAGGAAATAGGAGAGGGTGGGATGGTCTCTCCTAAAATTCCTGGAAGGACTTCAAGAGAACAACTGTCTCAATCCCAAACCCCTCCCAGGCCACAGAAGGGCTTTGCCATGGGATGAGGACGGGATGGAGCACCAGGATGGGGCTGGATCGAAGCCTGGTGAGATCCGGTCGCCACATCCCGGGAAACACATCCCAAAAAACTCCCCAAAGCTCACCCCAAGTTCTGGGATGGATAAGAGGTGACAGGCAGGGTGGTGGTTGCAAATTCCATCACGGCCTGACTTCCACCCCATGTGTCTGTGAGGATTGGGATCCCAATCCCGATCCCAATCCCACCCCTCCTGCACGACACTCACCCGTCGTCGCGTTCCCGCTCCGCACCGGCCCCTCGACATTCCCGAAGATGGGATTGATGGTGACCATGTATTCCACGCCGGGATGCAGCCCCTGGATCATGTAGTGGCTGTAGGTGCTGCTCAGGTTCACGTCCTGGACGGTGCCCTCTGGGAAGGGAAAGGGGGTTGGATTCCCCTGGGATAGATCAAGGAGGACAATCTTTGGGAAGGGAAGACAGGAATAACCCAGGGAATCCTCAC
>NW_020922332.1:1018-1468 GCF_003984885.1 Neopelma chrysocephalum
TATAAAACATTCTCGTTTCGCCATCATCGAAACCCACGGGATTAAAGCAATTCCATCACTCCTTAAACTTAAACCCGGCGATTCCTTGGATTTAACAAAATCCCGGGATAAAACCGGGTTTAGCTGCACCAAGGTTTGGTTTTTTCATGGCTTTACCTGTCCTGCCCAGGGTGGCCACGGGCTGGCTGGGCCCCTGGGGGTGCACGGCGTAGAGGATGACCTTGTATTCCCTGTCTTCCTGGAGGTTTTCCAGAATGTGGGAGGAGATGTCGCCCCTCAGGACCTGCTCGTAGGTCAGGCCCGGCCTGTTGGCTGCAAGGGAAAGGAGAAGTGGGATGGGAGAGGGTTTTACTGAATCCTACAGGGTGATTTTGTGATGTGGAGAGAAAAGGAAGAAAGGAAAAAGAAAACAAGAAAACAAGAAAACAAGAAAACAAGAAAACAAGAAAA
>NW_020922333.1:0-1246 GCF_003984885.1 Neopelma chrysocephalum
GTTGTCAGAAAATGGACCATCCTTCAGGAAAAGGAGAAATTTCCTTTCCTTCAGAAAAACCTGGAATTTTCGAAAACAGAAACTTCCTTTTTTCTTTGGAAAAACAAGGAAATAGCCACTCCCTCGGGAAAAACAGGATTCTCCTTTTCCACTTGGAAAACCTGGAATCGGTGTCTCCCTCAGGAAAAACAGGAATTTAATCTTCCCTCAGGAGAAATTAGAAAGCAGCCTCTCCCTCTGGAAACACAGACATTCCCATTCCCCTCAGGAAAACTAGAAAATTCCCTTTTCCTCTTAGGGAAACCAGAAAACAGTTGGAAATCCAGGGATTTCCCTTTCCCTCGGGAACACAGGAATTTTCCTTCTTTCTTCTGGAAAAATTAACGATTTCCTTCTCCCTCTGGACGACCAGACACCTGCGTCTCCTCCAGGAAAAGCTGTAATTCCCTGTTCCCTGTAAAAAAAAAAATTAAAAAAATTCCCTTTTCCCTCCAAAAAAACGGGAGAAATTCCCTTTTCCCTCAGGAAAAGCGCGAATTCCCTTCATCCCGCGGGAATCCCGCGATCCGGCGGTTCCCTCAGGGTGGGGACCCCCCCAGATTTCCCCCCTTTTCCCTCATTCCCACCCCACGGGATCATTCCCGGCTTTTCCAACCCACCCGCGCTCCGCAATGACGTCACACCCGGCGACGTTACGTCACCGCGGTGCCCCGCGAGAAACCTCCTCGTCCCCGCCCCAACCCGGAAGTGAGGCGCTATTGGTCAGCGCCGGGGGGCGTTGCGGTCTCTGATTGGTCGGAGGTGGGGAGGGGCGGGGCCGGCGGAGCGCAGGGCCGAGAGCGGCGGGACGGGGTGAGTTGGAGGGGGGTGGGGGGGCGAGACCATTTTGGGGACACGGGGGGGGGTCGGGGAGGGGTCCCCGGGCATTGGGTGGGCGTTGGAGTTGAAGGGGTGGAGTAGAGGGGTTCTGGGATGAGGAGGGGCTTAAAAGGGGGTCCTGGGCACTGGGGGGGCTCCTGGACAGCAGGGAGGCAGCAGGAAATAGGGTAGGAAGGGGTGTCAGGGAACGGGGAAGACTTGGGAATGGGGAAGACTTGGGAATGGGGGAGCTTTTGGGAATGAGGGGACGCTTGGTATTGAGGGGGGGCGAGCAGGGGGGTTTGGCTGAGGAGGGGTTAAAAAGGGGCTCCCTTGGCACTGGGGGGACCCTTGGGAATTGGGGCGGTCTGGGAATTGGGGGGGGGGG
>NW_020922333.1:1346-1649 GCF_003984885.1 Neopelma chrysocephalum
CCCCCCCATTGTCAAGGCTCCCTCCTGTGTCCCCCCAGTGCCAGGAGACCCCTCTTTTTAACCCCTTTCTAACCCCTTCTCAGCCAAGGGACCCCCTGCTCGCTCCCTCCCACTTCCGGGGCCCCCCCCAAGGCAGGGGGTCCCCCCCTTCCCCAGGCCCCCCCCCCCAATTCCCAGACCGCCCCAATTCCCAAGGGTCCCCCCAGTGCCAAGGGAGCCCCTTTTTAACCCCTCCTCAGCCAAACCCCCCTGCTCGCCCCCCCTCAATACCAAGCGTCCCCTCATTCCCAAAAGCTCCCCCAT
>NW_020922334.1:0-909 GCF_003984885.1 Neopelma chrysocephalum
GAGCTTGTGCCCACATGGCAGCAGCTGCCTGGGCCGCTGGGTTTCTCAATTCTCTGCTGCACACAGTCAATACATTTTCCCTGCCCCTGTGCCAGGGCAATGCCCTGGGCCAGTTCTTCTGTGAAATCCCACACATCCTCAAACTCTCCTGCTCACAGTCCTATGTCAGAGAAATTGGGCTCATGGTGGTTGGTGTCTGCTTAGCATTTGGTTGTTTCATTTTCATTGTTTTCTCCTATGTGCAGATCTTCAGGGCCGTGCTGAGGATCCCCTCTGAGCAGGGACGGCACAAAGCCTTTTCCACGTGCCTCCCTCACCTGACTGTGCTCTCCCTGTTCCTTGGCACTGCAGCATTTGCCTACCTGAAGCCCCCCTCCATCTCCTCCCCATCCCTAGATCTTATTCTCTCAGTTCTGTACTCGGTGGTGCCTCCAGCACTGAACCCCCTCATCTACAGCCTGAGGAACCAGGAGCTCAAGGATGCCCTGAGGAAACTGATAACTGGGTGTTTTTCAGAAGCAAGAAACTCTCCTTTTTTTGCATGTTATGTACCTCATTAAAGGCCAATCCTTTCATGGACTTCGTTAAAGGCCCACCATATGTTTTCTATTTTTTGATCCTAGTAGGGGTGTTTGTGAGAATTTCTTCACACCAAAAAATCTTTATATATATAAATATATATAAAGAGATATTTAATTATATCCATATATATATCTTTATATATCCATATTTGCAATTCAGTGTTTGCCTTTCTAGCCTGGCCCACAGGCTGTACAAATTGGGAATTGTACTCACTGTGTGCTTAAACCAAATAAAGAACTCTGCAATGACTTGTTTGCCTGACATCTTTCCTCTCTGACTGCTCTGCAGCTGCAGGGTCGGGGCCTCTGTGCAGAGCTGGGCCAGAAA
>NW_020922335.1:0-725 GCF_003984885.1 Neopelma chrysocephalum
TTTGGGAATAAAGGGAGGAGGTCACTCCCAAATTTTGGGAATAAAAGAGGAGTTTCACCCCAAAATTTTGGGAATTGGGGGGGGGTCACCCCCAAATTTTGGGAATAAGAGGGAGGTTTCACTCCTAAATTTTGGGAATAATGGAGGAGGTCATCCCCAAATTTTGGGAATAACGAGGGCGGGGTCACGCCCAAATTTTGGGAATAATTTAGAGGGAGTCACTCCAAAATTTTGGGAATAAGAGGGGGGGGGGTCACCCCCAAATTTGGGAGTTGAGGGCAGGGTTACCCCCAAATTTTTGGGAAAAAAAGGAGGGGGGTCACCCCTAAATTTTGGGAATAATGGGGAATTTTGGGAATTGGGGGGCGTCACCCCCAAATTTTGGGAATAATGAGGAGGATTCGCCCTAAAATTTTGGGAATAACGGGGAGGGATCACCCCAAAATTTTGGGAATAACGGGGAGGGGTCACCCCAAAATTTTGGGAATAAGGGGGGAATTTTGGGAATTGGGGGGGGGTCACTCCCAAATTTTAGGAATTGGGGAAATAACAGGGAAAAATTTGGGAATTTTGGGAATAACGGGGAGGGGTCACCCCAAAATTTTGGGAATTGGGGCGGGGGTGTCACGACCAAATTTTGGGAATAATTGGGAGGATTCACCCCCAAAATTTTGGGAATAATTGGGAGGGTCACCCTCAAATTTTGGGAATAATGAGGGGGATTC
>NW_020922336.1:0-1109 GCF_003984885.1 Neopelma chrysocephalum
ATCTTCTGCTCCATCGTCCTCGGCACCTTCGCCGTCCAGGTGGGCTCTGGGGGGGCTCTGGGGGGCACCGGATGGGGAGGGGACTCATAGGGACCCTCAGGGACCCCCTGACTTAGATGGGACTCGTGGGGAGCTGAAGGGACCCCCAGAGACCCCCAGATGTGATGTGGACCTGGGGGGACATCGTGGGGACCTGAGGAGACCCCCAGAGTTGGAGGAGAGCCATAGAGACCCTCAGGGACCCCCACACTTGGAGGGGACCCAAAAGGATCCCCAGATGTGGAGGGGACACGATGGGGACCCTCAGGGACCCCCAGGGACCCCCATCTTCTGCTCCATCGTCCTTGGCGCCTTCGCCGTCCAGGTGGGCTCTGGGGAGGGGGCTCTGGGGGGCTCTGGGGGGCACCAGATGGGGAGGGGACGTGTGGGGACCCCCAGGGACCCCCAGATGTGGAAGGGACACGATGGGGACCCTCGGGGACCCCCAGACTTGGAGGAGACATGAAAGGACCCCCAGATGTGGAGGGGACTCGATGGAGACCTGAAGGGACCCCCAGACTGGGAGGGGACACTGTGGGGAGCTGAAGGGACCCCCAGGGACCCCCAGACTTAGATGGGACTCGTGGGGACCCCCAGGGATCCCCATCTTCTGCTCCATCGTCCTCGGCACGTTCGCCGTCCAGGTGGGCTCGGGGGGGGCTTTGGGGGGCTTTGGGGGGCTCCAGGGGGCACCAGATGGGGAGGGGACTCCTGGGGAGCTGAAGGGACCCCCAGGGACCCCCCCAGATGTGGAGGGGACCTGTGGGGACATCGTGTGGACCTGGGGGGACCCCCAGAGTTGCAGGAAACCCTCGGGGGGGGGTGGGGGCCCCCCCGCAGCCCCCCCCCCCCCCCCCCCCGGGGCCCCCCCGGTGTTGGGCGGGCCGGGGGGGGGGGGGGGGGTTCAGAGCCCCCCCTGACTTCCCCCCGGTGCCCCCCTGACCCCCCCTCGGTGCCCCCCAGGTGCTGATCGTGCAGTTCGGGGGGAAGGGGACACCCCCAATCCCTCTTCTCCCTACGAGTCCCCCCCGGTGCCCCCAGACCCAGAGGGACTTGGGGACTCGGGGGGG
>NW_020922336.1:1209-2330 GCF_003984885.1 Neopelma chrysocephalum
TTGGGAGGGGGTCCCACAGCTCGGGGGTCTCATGGGGGGTGTCCCACAGCTCGGGGGTCCCGCGGGGGGGGGTCTCTGTCCGTACCTGCCCCCAGACGAGCTCCCCGAGCCCCACGAAGAGGCACCAGAGCCACTGGTCGGTACTGAGGGGGGAGCAGCTGAACGGCTTCCCCCCGAACTGCACGATCAGCACCTGGGGGGCACCGGGGGGGGTCAGGGGGGCTCCAGGGGGGGCTCAGGGGGGCTCTGAACCCCCTCCCCCCCCCGAACTGCACGATCAACACCTGGGGGGCAATGGGGGGGGGATCAGGGGGGCTCCGGGGGGCTCCAACCCCCCCTCGAGTGCCCACGAGTCCCATCTAAGTCTGGGGGTCCCTGAGGGTCCCCACGGTGTCCCCTCCACATGTGGGGGTCTTTTTGGGTCTCCTCCAAGTCAGGGGGTCTCCTCCAACTCTGGGGGTCCCCTCAGGTCCCCACGATGTCCCCCCAGGTCCCCTTCACATCTGGGGGTCCTTTTGGGTCCCCTCTAAGTCTGGGGTTCCCCGAGAGTCTCCTCCAACTCTGGGGGTCTCCCTCTAACTCTGGGGGTCCCCTCAGGTCCCCATGATGTCCCCACAGTGTCCCCTTCACATCTGGGGGTCCCCACGGTGTCCCTTCCACATCTGGAGGTCCTTTTGGGTCTCCTCCAAGTCTGGGGGTCCCTGAGGGTCCCTATGAGTCCCCTCCACATCTGGTGCCCCCCGGAGCCCCCCAAAGCGCCCTGGAGCCTCCTCCCCGAGCTCACCTGGATGGCAAAGGTGCCAAGGACGATGGAGCAGAAGATGGGGGGTCCCTGGGGGTCCCTATGAGTCCCCTCCCCATCCAGTGCCCCCCAAAGCCCCCTGGAGCCCCCCAAAGCCCCCCCAGAGCCCACCTGCACGGCGAAGGTGCCGAGGACGATGAAGCAGAAGATGGGGGTCCCTGGTGGTCCCTATGAGTCCCCTCCCCATCTGGTACCCCCTGGAGCCCCCCAAAGCCCCCTGGAGCCCCCCAAAGTCCCCCAAAGCCCCTCAAAGCCCCCCAAACCCCCCTCCCGAGCCCACCTGGACGGCGAAGGTGCCGAGGACGATGGAGCAGAAGAT
>NW_020922337.1:0-480 GCF_003984885.1 Neopelma chrysocephalum
GGAGCCAAGGTGTTGAAACCTCCATCTTGAAAAATGTGTAGTTTGTCCTTCAGGGCCTTCAGAGACACTTCATAAGAATGGAATGGGGGACATACAGTGGGCATGTGGGGAAGTCTGTAACCCCGGAGTATCTCAGCCCCTGGAGAAACAGGGAGATGGGCGTTTTGGGGACAAGGGGATAAAAGAGGCTGCAACCTCCACCCAGTTGAGAGACCTCAGTGAGCTTTGTTCAGGAAGCTGTGCCTTTGATTCAAATACAACTTTATTTCTTTAGTTAGTTCTTCTGTCTCCTGGGTATTTCTGCGGCTCTCAATCCCTGGATTTTTGCAATAAGGCCCAGGCTCCCGCTGGTGTGAGAATCCACGGGCTCAGCTGTACTCCAGCAGTGCCTCCTGTGCCCTGGCGAAGCGCCGGGGCTGTAGGTGTGTGTTCGGCTCCAGCCAAGGGCTCAGCGAGGAGGCCCCTTGTTGTGCCTCCCCC
>NW_020922338.1:0-1494 GCF_003984885.1 Neopelma chrysocephalum
TCCTGGATTGTGTCCTAGATCCAGCTGTGTCCAGGATCCATCCATGTGCAGGATCTGCTCATATCCCAGGATCCCGCTGTGTCCAGGATCCCTCCGTGTCCAGGATCCCGCTGTGTCTGGGGCTGTGTCCCCATCTCAGATCGTGTCCCAAATCCCACTGTGTCCAGGATCCATCCATGTCCGGGATCCATCCATGTCCATGTCCAAGATCCCGCCATGTCCTGCCTGTGTCCCCATCCCAGATCGTGTCCCAGATCCTGCTGTGTCCGGGATCCATCCATGTCCATGTCTGGGATCCATCCATGTCCATATCCAGGATCCTTCCGTGTCCAGGGCCATGTCCCCATCCCAGATCGTGTCCCAGATCCCGCTGTGTCCGGGATCCATCCCTGTCCGGGGTTGTGTCCCCGTCCCGGATCGTGTCCAGGATCCATCCGTGTCCAGGATCCCACCGTGTCCTGGCTGTGTCCCTGTCCCAGGTCGGGTCCCTCTGGGATCCAGCGACGTCCCAGGATCCCTCCGTGCCCGGGATCAGCCCCTCAGGTGGCCTTTGGTGTCCCCTGGGTGTCCCTCAATGTCCTCTGGGGGTCCCTTAGTGTCCTTTGAGTGTCCCTCAATGTCCTTTGGGTGTCCCTCAATGTCCCCTGGGTGTCCTCAGTGTCCTCTGGGTGCCACAGGGCTGGCAGGTCCCCTCATGTCCCCATGTGCCCCCTCAGGCTGTCACTGTCCCTGATGTCCCCAATATCCCCAAATGTCCCCAATGTCCCCGATGTCCCCAGTGTCCCCAAAGGTCAGGGCTCTGTTGGTGCCCCCTCGGTGTCACTGTCACTGCTGTCCCCGATGTCCCCAGTGCCCCCATCGTCCCCAATGTCCCCAATGCCCCCAGGGTCAGGGCTCTGTTGGTGCCCCCTCAGTCTCACTGTCACTGCTGTCCCCGATGTCCCCAATGTCCCCGATGTCCCTGATGTCCCCCATGTCCCCAGGGGATCAGGGCTCTGTGGGTGCCCCCTCGGTGTCACTGTCACTGCTGTCCCCGATGTCCCCGATGTCCCCCATGTCCCCAATGTCCCCGATGTCCCCAAAGGTCAGGGCTCTGTTGGTGCCTCCTCAGTCTCACTGTCACTGCTGTCCCCAATGTCCCCAATGTCCCCGATGTCCCCGATGTCCCCCAGGGTCAGGGCTCTGTTGGTGCCTCCTCAGTCTCAGTCACTGCTGTCCCCGATGTCCCCAATGTCCCCGATGTCCCCAAACTCAGGGCTCTGTGGGTGCCCCCTCAGTGTCACTGTCACTGCTGTCCCCGATGTCCCCAATATCCCCAATGTCCCCAGGGGATCAGGGCTCCGTGGGTGCCCCCTCGGTGTCGCTGTCACTGCTGTCCCCGATGTCCCCGATGTCCCCGATGCCCCCCGGGGGGAGGGCGAAGGGCGGCAGCTCCTCGTCGGAGGATCCCAGCGAGTCCTCGTCCCCCAGGCGGGTCCCCAGGGCCACCCCCCC
>NW_020922339.1:0-1721 GCF_003984885.1 Neopelma chrysocephalum
CCTGAAACCTCCCAAAGCCCTGGGACATCCTGGGTCCCCCCAAAGCCCCCCGAGCCCCAGGGGTGTCCTGGGCCCACCCAAAGCCCCCCAAGCCCCCTGGGTCCCCCCGAAGCCCCCCAGTCCCCCCATTCCCACCTGCTGGCTGAGGTTGTGCTGCTCGGCGCAGGCGTCCAGGGCGCAGGCACTGCCCACCCGGGCCAGCTCCTCCAGGAACTTGTGGCACTGCCCCACAGCCACAGCCTGCAACTGGGGGTACTGGGGGAACAGGGACCCTCAGAACCCCCCAGAGCCTGCAACTGGGGGTACTGGGGGGAAAGGGACCCCTTAGAGTCTGCAACTGGGGGTACTGGGGGAACAGGGACCCTCAGAACCCCCCAGAATCTGCAACTGGGGGTACTGGGGGAACAGGGACCCTTCAGAACCCCCCCCAAGTCTGCAACTGGGGGTACTGGGGGGAAATAGGGACCCCCAGAGACATCAACTGGGGATAATGGGGGAACAGGGACTCCTCAGAGTCTGTAACTGGGGATACTGGGGGAACAGGAACCCCTTAGAGCCTGTAACTGGGGGTACTGGGGGGAACAGGGACACCTTAGAGTCTGCAACTGGGGGTACTGGGGGAACAGGGACCCTCAGAACCCCCCAGAGCCTGCAACTGGGGGTACTGGGGGAACAGGGACCCCTTAGAGCCTGCAACTGGGGATACTGGGGGAACAGGGACCCCTTAGAGCCTGCAACTGGGGATACTGGGGCAAGAGAGACCCCCCTTGAGACCCACCGCCTGCAACTGGGGGTACTGGGGGAACAGGGACCCCTTAGAGTCTGCAACTGGGGGTACTGGGGGGAACAGGGACCCACCTCCTCAGGGCACAGGGGGTGACCCTGCCCCGTGCCAGGGGACACAAATCCCGGGTTGGGGGGACACAAATCCCCGACTGGGGACACAAATCCCAGTTTGGGGACACAAATCCCGGGTTGGGGACACAAATCCCAGGTTGGGGATCCCCCTGGATGCCCCCCCCGGGGGGGTCGTGCCCTCCTTGGGGCACAGGGGGTGACCCTGCCCTGTGCCAGGGGACACAAATCCCGGGTTGGGGGACATAAATCCCGGGTTGGGGACACAAATCCCGGGTTGGGGACACAAATCCCATTTTGGGGACACAAATCCCAGACTGGGGGGACACAAATCCCAGTTTGGGGACACAAATCCGGGGTTGGGGACAAAAATCCCGGGCTGGGGACACAAATCCCGGTTTGGGGACACAAATCCGGGGTTGGGGACACAAATCCTGGGTTGGGGACACAAATCCTGGGTTGGGGGGACACAAATCCCAGTTTGGGGACACAAATCCGGGGTTGGGGACACAAATCCTGGGTTGGGGACACAAATCCCAGACTGGGGACCCAAATCCCGGGTTGGGACCCCCCCGGACCCACCTCCTCGGGGCACAGGGGGTGTGGGCAGCGCGAGAAGTGGGCGCAGAGCAGGGGGAAGGCGATGGCGAAGCGCAGCAGGGGCGGCTCCTCCAGGGCCAGCGAGAACATCCGCTCCAGGGGACGGGGGTAGAAACTGCGGGGGGACACGGGACAGTGGGAAAAGGGGGAAAAGGGCAGGGGAGGGGTAAGAAAAGGGATAGGAAAAGGGGTAGGGGGTGGGAAAGGGGGGGAAAAGGACAGGGGAGGGGTAAGAAAAGGGATAGGAAAAGGGGTAGGGGGTGGGA
>NW_020922340.1:0-966 GCF_003984885.1 Neopelma chrysocephalum
CCCCCCGTACCGCCTGCGTGTAGGCGCTGTAGGCGCCGAACTGGAGGGCGATGGGGCTGAACATGCCCAGCTGGGAGGCGACCTGCTGCATCCGCCGCAGCCCCCGCTCCTTCTCCGTGTCCGCAAACTTCACCACCAGGCTCGACGACGCGCCCTGGGGACACCGGGACACCCATCAGGGGGACACCGGGCAGGGGGACACCGGGACACACCGTCAGGGGGGACATTGGGGTGGGGGGACACCCGTCAGGGGGACACTGGGACACCGGGACACACATCGGGGGGATACCGGACAGGAGGACACCAGGGACATGGGGACACCCATCAGGGGGACACCGGGGACACCGGGACACACGTCAGGGGGACATTGGGGCGGGGGGGACACCCATCGGGGGGACACCGGGCAGGGGACACCCATCAGGGGGACACCGGGGACACCAGGACACTCGTCAGGGGGGACACCCATCACAGGGACACCGGGGAGGGGGGACACCCATCGGGGGGACATCGGGACAGGGGGGACACCCATCAGGGGGACACAGGGACGGGGGGGACACAGGGACACCCATCAGGGGGACATTGGGGCGGGGGGACACCCATCAGAGGGACACCGGGCAGGGGGACACCGGGACACCCATTGGGGGGACACCGGGGACACTGGGACACCCATCAGGGGGGACATGGGGACACCAAATCAGGGGGACACCGGGACCCGGGGACCCCCGCAGGGGGAAACTGGGGCACACATCAGGGGGACACCGGGCACCGGGACACCGGGACACACGTCAGGGGAGACACCAGGCAGGGGGACACCCATCAGGGGGACACCGGGACGGAGGGGACACGGGGACATGGATTAGGGGGGACACTGGGGCAAGGGGACAATGGGGCAAGGGGGACATGGCTCAGGGGAGACACCGGGGCGGGGGGGACACCGGGGATGGTTGGATTGTAACCGGGATGGGG
>NW_020922341.1:0-1093 GCF_003984885.1 Neopelma chrysocephalum
GGGGGGGGAGATGGTGAGGTGACACGGGGGGACATGGTAGGGACACGGGAGGGACACAACGGGGGGGCACAGGCACTCAGGGGGACACAACTGGGGGACACAAGTGGGGGGGGGGCACAGTTGGGGGGACAGTCAGGGTGACAAACCCAGGGGACACAACCCGGGGGGGCACAGGGGGAGACACAATTGGGGGCACGGGGGGGCACAACTGGGGACAGGACTGGGGACACGGCCAGGGGTGACAACCGAGGGGATGTTGGGACACAACTGGGGGGGCAGCGGGGACACAGTCGGGTGGGGGGGTAGAGAGAGACACAACCAGAGGCAGAAACTGAGGCACAGCAGGACACGGATGGGGGGAACAACCGAGGGGGACACGGGCGGGGACACGGGTGAGGTGACGGCGGGACACAACCGGGGGCCACAACTCTGGGTACAGCGACACACAGCTTGGGGTGCAACCCCGGGACAGCTGGGGGTACAACCGGGGACACGGTGACACACAACTGGGGACACAGCTGGGGACACAACCAGGGACATGGTGATGCAAAATTGGGGGACAAACTGGGGACAGAACGAGTGACAACTGGGGACACAGCTGGGGGTACAACCGGGGACACGGTGACACACAAGTGGGGACAAACTGGGGACAGAACTAGTGACAACTGGGGACGCAGCTGGGGGTACAACTGGGGACATGGTGACACACAACTGGAGACACAGTGGGGACACAACAGGACAGAACTGGGGACACAGCTGGGGGTACAACTGGGGACATGGTGACACACAACCGGGGACACAACCAGGGACACGGTGATGCAAAATTGGGGACAAACTGGGGACAGAACGAGTGACAACTGGGGACACAGCTGGGGGTACAACCGAGGACACGGTGACACACAACCATGGCACAAAACTGGGGACACAGCCGGGGTGCAGTGACACACAACCGGTGACACAACAGCATCCAGGTGTAGCACAGACACACTCCGTGTGTGTATGGGGGGGTGTCTCGGGGGTTGCTGTGCTCCCGGTGTCACACATTGTGTCACCTCGTGTCACATTGTCACCGTGGGGCCGGCTGTGTCACGCC
>NW_020922341.1:1103-1963 GCF_003984885.1 Neopelma chrysocephalum
CAGGGTCACGGTTGTGTCACGTTGTAGCTCCGGCTGTACCACACAGTGCCACGGGCTGTGTCGTGTGTCCGACTGTGCCACGGTCACGTTGTTGCATGGGGACACCCGTAGGGTCACGTCACACCCTGTCGTGTCACTGTCATGTCGTGCCCCGTGTCACCCCATGTCCCACTGTCGTGTCACCCCATGTCCCACTGTCGTGTCACCCCATGTTACACCGTGTCATACCTGTGTCACGCTGTCACATCACACTGTCACATCACGCTGTCACATCACACTGTCACATCACACTGTTGTGCCACCTCGTGTCACACCCTGTGTCACCCTGTGTCACGTCACCCCATCCCATCACACCCGTGTCACACCCTGTGTCACCCTGTGTCATGTCACCCCATCCCACCACACCCGTGTCACACAGTCGTGTCACCCTGTGTCACACCCCGTGTCCCACCATCCCAACATTACAGCCCAGGGGTGAGGGTTGACCCCCAGACCCCACCAGGGACCAGTGACGGTGACAAGATCCCGCTGGGGACAGGGGGGGGACACACAGAGGAGGGGGATGGCACCGACAACAAGGGGACACGGTGACACCGGGGGACACCCTGAACAGGGTGACCTGAACCCCCCTGGTGACAAGGGAGACCCTGGGAATGACACAGGGGGAAAAAAAACCCCTCCCCGTCCCCCCAAAATACCCCCCAGTGCCCAAATTGCCCCTTCCCAGTCCCAACTGCCCCCCAACCCTCCCTGTCCCCCCAAACACCTTTTTCCTGCCCCCCAACTGCTCCCCCTAAATTCCCCCTCCCTGCCCAAAACTGCCCCTAAAACTACCCCTTTCTTGCCCCAATTATCCCCCA
>NW_020922342.1:0-1640 GCF_003984885.1 Neopelma chrysocephalum
TCGTTGGGGCCCGTTGCTAGGGGCTGGTTCCAATATATTGTTTGTACCGAGTATCTCTCCAAGTGTCTATTTATAGATTTATACCCAAAATGGCTCTTTTTCAATAGTTTTTATTCTAAAATGCTTTCAAATCTTTGCATGTGTATGTGTTCTCTTATTTAAAAATCACCCATAATGAATCCCTATACATGTGTAATTTGATGGGGTCACTTTTCTGTATTAAGTTCCCTGGAATACACCCTTCTTAGAATATGACAGCTGATCCATTTGGAAACTCACCAAAGGACAGGTGAGCTTTGTTTCTACTTACCTTCATGATCTCCTAAGATTTGATATTCAGGACTGAAACATGATGGTCTCTCCTTCTGTGCTGATCTGTCTTCCTCTAAGCCCTCCTTTTCCGGTTCATGTGGCTTCCACTACCTTGTTAGCTTGTCATCCCCCCCACTTTACACCCCCAAATAATGTTTTTCCTCTCCCCCTGTGAGCCATCACTACTTTTCTCTCAACCATCTTCCATCCAAGCAAACAGCTCTCTTCCCTGCCAGTGCTGCTGCTTGGAGAACCAGAAATCCTGGGCTGTCCTTTGCATGTTGACAAACAAAGCAGTGGCTTCTTCCCCCGGGGACTGAAAGTGTCACCTCCCCCAGACTGGGGCCTGGAATTCCAACCACATTCCTGAACTTGGGTTTCACAGTTACCCATCAGTTTGGGGGAGGGGAAAAGAAAAAAAGGTGAAGAGATTAGAGCAGCAAGTGAACTGGGGCTAAGTGTACCTTCATTTTCTCAAGCTGTTCTGTAGAAATAAATAAAAATAGTACTATGGGGGAAAGAAAAAGCTCAAGCCAGGTATCAGTTTACTGAATGTTATCAGGGAATACAGAAGAAGAACATGCCTGCAAACACACATCTGCACTAACTTATCAAACTGTACAGTGCAAAATCTGACCACAAGGAGTCTGTACAAAACAGTGGGAATGGAATCAGAGAGGGAAGGAAAACATTGTCAGCAGTGCCTGTCCCAGTCAAGGGGCATTACTGAGCAGCACCTACATTTCTGTGGCTCTCTGGACAGGTAATTTTTCATGTGTGCCAGACAGTACATCATTAAGCTTCTTCCCATTGAAATACTATAGACATTTCAGGGCATCTGAACAGCCAGATTCTTAAAGCACAGCTACCTCAAGGCAAGTGAAGAAGTGAGATTCAGTGGCACTTGGCAGAAGCTGCCCAGTGCATTGTGTCAAATGGGTATTTACCAAAAGGAGCAACAAGCTCAAGCCATCAGGGAAAGAGCCAGATGATGAAAGGGTGTTAGCTGCTGAGAATTTCTTTGGGAAGAAGTAGACTGTTAACTTGAGATAGAAATTTGCAATATACCATGGAACCTTCTTCAAAGTCCAGCTGGAAAATACCTTAGTGTTAAGAGTGTGAAAAAAATCCTAAAGTGTCATCAAATATGTGATTTTCTCTTTATTCACAATCACTGATTAAAGAAACATAACTCAGAAGTGATCTCACTCTGTGCTCCAGTGACATTAACATTAGAACAATGTTGTCACTGTCTACTGGTCTCTTGTACTCCTCACTGGCAGGCACTTGGTGCACCCCTGGATATCCTGCTAATGAGGTAAAAAACT
>NW_020922343.1:0-863 GCF_003984885.1 Neopelma chrysocephalum
GACAGATCCTGTTGTGATTCACTGTTTAGTCCACACTTAAATTAATAGTAGCCCGTTGACACAAGTTAATTACATTTTCAACCATTATTAACGTCCTCTGCAGAGAAATCTCTCTTCTATCTTATTAAAGTTGCCTTCAGTTCCTGCTGCTGCTCAGTGCTGGATAGAGATGGGCTGTGAAGTCCTGGTTTTGGGATACTTTGACATGGGAGAATGTGTGCTTGGAATGTTGTTGTTTCCTGGTGTTTTTCCAGTGGGTGTTTTGATTGCTCTGCTTTTGGCAGTCGAGGAATTTCTGCCATGATCTGCTGGGCCAGGGTTTTGTGTTCAAATGCTGACCACTTTCTTTCAAACACAGTTTGTTGCCAACATGTGATAAATAAGCACCCCTAGCATTTATTCCTTTGGATGGTGACAAAGGAAAAAAAAGGCAGTATTTGTCAAGAAAACCCAGGCAGGTTTTCTTTTTCTAAGGTTGTTTTCACTCTTCAGTGCATTCAGGAAATGTGTTAGTTAAGCTCAAGTCATTAGATAAAAATTGCTAATTCAGTTGAGCCACTGGCAGCACAACCACTGCCAATGCAAACCTGAGAAGCCTTTGATTTTCCCCCTCTTAAACAGAACCAGGAGTTTTCCTTTAATCACAGAATTCCCAAATGCTTTGGATTGGAAGGGACCTTAAAGCCCATCCAGTGCCACCCCTTGCCAAGGGCAGGGACACCTTCCACTAGCCCAGGTTGCTCCAAATCCTGTCCAACCTGGCCTTGGACACTTCCAGGGATCCAGGGGCAGCCACAGCTTCTCTGGGCAACCTGTGCCAGGGCCTCCCCACCCTCACAGGGAAGGATTCCTTCCCAATATCC
>NW_020922344.1:0-3525 GCF_003984885.1 Neopelma chrysocephalum
GATGGGAATCACATCCCAACCCCTCTGGAATCCCTGAATTCCATCCCTGGGATGGGAATCCCATCCTGATCTTCCTGAATCCCATCCCTGGGAATCTCATCCCTCTGAATCCCACCCTGGGAATGGGAATCACATCCCACCCCTCTGGAATCCCTAAATTCCATTCCCAGGCATCCCAACCCCTGGAATCCCATCCCTTGGAATGGGAATCACATCCCATCCTTGGGAATCTCATCTCTGGGAAATGGGAATCGCATCCCAACCCCTCTGAATCCCTAAATTCCATTCCCAGGGATGGGAATCTCTTCCCATCCCTCTGGAATCCCTGAATCCCCTTCCCAGGAATCCCAACCCCCCTGAATCCCATTCCCAGGAATCTCAACCCCGGGAATCCCACCCTGGGAATGGGAATCACATCCCAACCCCTCTGGAATCCCTGAGTTCCATCCCTGGAATTGGAATCACATCCCGACCCCTCTGGAATCCCTGAATTCCATCCCTGGGATGGGAATCACATCCTGACTGCCCTGAATCCCATTCCCAGGAATCCCAACCCCCAGAATCCCACCCTGGGAATGGGAATCTCTTCCTACCCCTCTGGAATCCCTAAATTCCATCCCTGGGATGGGAATCACATCCCAACTCCCCGGAATCCCATTCCCAGGAATCCCAACCTCGGGAATCCCATCCTGGGAATGGGAATCACATCCCGATCTTCCTGAATCCCATTCCCAGAAATCACATCCCTGGGAATGGGAATCACATCCCAACCCCTCTGGAATACCTGGATCCCATCCCTGGGATGGGAAGCAGATCCCAACTGCCCTGAATCCCATTCCCAAGAATCCCATCCTGGGAATGGGAATCACATCCCACCCTTGGGAATTCCATCCCTGGGAACGGGAATCACATCCTGACCCCCTGAATCCCATTCCCAGGATTCCCAACCCCTGGAATCCCATCCTTGGAATGGGAATCACATCCCGATCTTCCCAAATCCCCCTTCTCCCCCTTTGGAAAGCCTGGGATGATCCCTCGGGAATGGGAAGCCGGGAATGTGGCGCTAATTAACGGCGGCTCTTAATGAGCTGCTCCTTCCGACGTTAATTAAAGGCCAAAGATCCCTCCGGGAATGACGGGAGAGCTCGGAAAAGGCTCCGGGATCGTCCTTCCCAACCCTCTGCACATTCCCAGAGAAGTCCTGGCAGGGAAACGGGACCTTTTTCCAAGGAAAACTAGCCCGGATTTGGGAGAATTCCCAGTTCTTTTTCCTTCTCCCGATCCTTTCTCTTCCCGATTTTCTCCGGGTTCTTCCTCTCCCAAACCTTCCCATTCCCAAACCTTCCCATTCCCAAATTTTCCCATTCCCAATCTTTCCTCCTCCCAAACCTTCCCATTCCCAAACCTTTCCTGAATAATTCCAGAATAATTTTTTGCTGACTCAGCCTTTCCTTCCCCATTCCCAAAAAAAAAAACCCAGGAAAAAAAATTCTGGATGATCCAAAAAACTCAAAGTTTATTCCCAAAATATTTTGGCCCGTTTTGGAAAAGGGGATGGAGAACATGGAAAATGAAGTGGAGAACATGGAAAAGAGGGTGGAAAAGATGGAAAAGGAGCTGGAGGATGTGGAAAAGGGGCTGGAGAACATGGAAAAGGGGATGGAAAACAGGGAAAAGGGGCTGGATTTCAGTAAAAATCCTTCCCAGGAAGGGTTTTCCAGCCCCGGCTGAGCTGCCCGGGAAAAATTCCTGGAAAATTCCTCCAGAAATTTTTGCTCCCCATCCCTGGAAAAATTCCCTGTTTGCCACAACTCCCTTGGATTTCCGTGTTCATCCCGGTTTTTTGGGGGGCACATTCCCGGGATGGGAATGTCACAATGCACTGGGGGGGGGGGGGGGGGGGGGGGAGGGGGAATGGGCGTGGCCATATGCAAATGAGCCTTTAATTATATTCATGTCCCTTCGGGTGGGAACCTCTGACCCCTCCTGGAGTTTTTTCCCCAAGATAAAA
Source organism: Neopelma chrysocephalum (assembly GCF_003984885.1). NCBI lineage: Eukaryota > Metazoa > Chordata > Aves > Passeriformes > Pipridae > Neopelma > Neopelma chrysocephalum. The sequence continues at coordinate 2,012 of NW_020922344.1, forward strand.
TTCCAGGTTTTTTTTTTTAACCCGGGAATCCGCCGATAATTAATTTTTGCCGACTCAGCGTTTCCTTCCCCATTCCCAAAAAAAAAACCAGGAAAAAAATTCCGGATGATCCCGAAAACTCGACGTTTATTCCCAAAAATTCCGGATGATCCCGAAAACTCGACGTTTTTATTCCCAAATTATTTTTTTTCCCCATTTTAAAAATCCCAGAAAATGGGATTTTTTCGCCCCCTTTCCCTCCCTGAAAACGAAGGAATTTCAAGGAAAAAAACCCCAATCCTGTCGGGAAGCGATTCCCGAGAAATTCCAAGGTGGCTTTTGAATCCCTGGATTTTGGGATTCCGGAAGCGTCTCCGGAGCCTCAAGGTTGTTCTATTTTTAACTCGGCTGCTGCTGCTGCTGCTGAGCTGCTTTTTCCAGGGATTTTTTCCCAAAGGAAAAGAGAAAAAAGGTTGGAAAAAAAGCCCTGATTTTTCCCTCGATCCCGAAATTTATCCCAAAATTTATCCCAAAATTTATCCTGAAATCCGTTAAAAAAAAGAACAAAAACCCCAGGATTTAAGGCAGAAATTGCAGCCCTGGAGCGATGGATAATTCCCAAATTCCTCCCCCTGATCCCGAAATTCCAGGATTTATTCCCTGTTCCCTGACCAGGAAATTCCAGGAATTTCCTCCTTCCAAATCCCACAGATCCTGTCTCGGAATCCCAGGATTCCTTCCCCGAAATCCCAGTGGTTCTTGTCCCAAATCCCAGGAATCTCCCTCCTCAAAATCCCAGAGTTCCCACCCTTAAAATTCCAAATATCCCATTCCAAATATCCCAGAGATTCTTCCCCAAAATCCTGGTGTTTCCTACCCCAACCCGGGAATGTCCCTTCCCAAAATCCCAGGAATTCCCACCTTGAATCCCAGGAATCTCCCTCTCTGGATTCCCAGGGATCCCACCCCGAAATCCCAGGAATTCCTGCCCTAAATCCCAGGAATCTCCCCCACCACAATCCCAGACGCCCCATCCCCCAAATCCCTGGATTCCTTCCCCCCCAAAATCCCCAAATCCCAAGGATCCTTCCCCAAAATCCCAAGGATCTCCTGCCCCAAAATCCCAAGGATCTCCATCCCCCAAATCCCAAGGATCTCCTGCCCCTAAATCCCAGAGATTCATCCCTAAAATCCAAAGGATCCATCCCTGAAATTCCAAGGATCCTTCCCCAAAATCCCAAAGATTCATCCCCAAAATCCCAAGGATCCTTCCCCAAAATCCCAAGGATCCTTCCCCAAAATCCCAAGGATCTCCTGCCCCTAAATCCCAGAGATTCCTCCCCCAAATCCCAAGGATCTATCCCCAAAATCCCAACGTTCTCCATCCCCAAAAATCCCAAGGATCCTTTCCCCAAAATCCCAAAGATCCATCCCCAAAATCCCAAGGCTCTCCATCCCCCAAATCCCAAGGATCCTTCCCCATAATCCCAAAGATTCATCCCTAAAATCCCAAGGATCCTTCCCTGAAATTCCAA
>NW_020922344.1:3535-5433 GCF_003984885.1 Neopelma chrysocephalum
CAAAGATTCATCCCTAAAATCCCAAGGATCCTTCCCTGAAATTCCAAAGATCCTTCCCCAAAATCTCAAGGATCCATCCCTAAAATCCCAAGGATCCTTCTCAAATATCCCAAGGATCCTTCCCAAAAATCCTGGAGATTCTTCCTCAAAATTCCAGGGATCTCCTGCCCCAAAATCCCAGAGATTCCTCCCCCAAATCCCAAGGATCCATCCCCAAAATCCCAAGGCTCTCCATCCCAAAAATCCCAAGGGATCCTTCCCAAAAATCCCCAAAAAATCCCACAAAGAGTCTCTTCCCTCTCCCAAAACCGTCTTTATTTTTGCCACTTCCGGATGGAATTTGGGGCTTTCTGGGAATTCCAGGGGGTCTCCAGGAATTCTGGGGCATCTCCAGGAATTCTGGGGGGTCTCCCGGAATTCTAGAATCCCCAGGGAGCTGCTGGAATCCCGGGAATTCACTTCTGGAAGTGCTGGAGGGGATAATGTTCCCCGTAGGTCTCCAGGTGCCGCTCCAGCTCTTCCCGTTGCCTCCGGAGCCGCGGCGGCATCTCCAGGTAAACGTCGGAAAACAGGAGGTGGGGAGGGGGTTTGGGCTCTTTCTCCGCCTGCTCGAAGGCTTCCAGGACCTGTGGGAATGTGGGAAAAATCCTGGGATTCCCCCAATCCCAAAATCCTGGGATACCCCGCAACAAGTGCCCAAAAAAATCCTGGAGATTCCGGCGCAAAATCTGCCTCGAAATCGACCAAATTCCAAGGATTTCCCTCCCTAAAACTCCCCCCACAATGGATTTCCAGGATCTGCAGGAATGTGGGAAAATCCTGGGATTCCCCCATCCCAAAATCCTGGGATACCCCGCCCCAAAACCCAAGTGTTTGTCCCAAAAAGATCCCGGAGATTCCAGTGCAAAATTGTTCAAATCCCAAGGATTTCCCTCCCTAAAACTCTCCCCACAATGGATTTCCAGGATCTGCAGGAAGGTGGGAAAATCCTGGGATTCCTCCAATCCCAAAATCCCGGGATTTGCCAAGGGGTTTGTCCCCAAAAAAATCCCCCAAATCCCGGAAATTCTGACTTGAAATCGTCCAAATCCTGAGGATTTCCCTCCTTAAAACTCCCCCCCCCCAATGGATTTCCAGGACCTGCAGGAATGTGGGAAAATCCTGGGATTCCTCCAATCCCAAAATCCCGGGATAACCCGCACCAAAACCCAGGGGTTTGTCCCAAAAAAATCCCGGAGATTCCAGTGCAAAATCCACCTGGAAATTGCCCTAATCCCGAGGATTTCCTTCCCTAAATCCTGGAGATTCCTCCCCAAAATCCCAGGGCTCCATCTCCAAAATTCCAAGGATTTCCGTTCCTAAATCCTAAGGATCCTTCACAAATATCCCAAGGATCTCCTGCCCCAAAATCCTGGAGATTCCTCCCCAAGATCCCAAGAATTTCCCTCCCTTAAATCCCGTGTCCCTCCTTTCCCGAATCCCCTGAAATCCCCCAAAATAAAAAAAAAATCTCCCAAAAATCCCCCCCAAAAATCCCCAAAAAATCTCCCAAACCCTCAAAAAAATACCCAAAAATCCCCCCAAAAAATCCCTCAAAAAATCCCCCCAAAAACCCCCCAAAAATCCCCCAAAAATCCCCCAAAAATCCCCAAAAATATCCCAAAAAATCCCCCAAAAATAAAAAAAATCCAATTAAAATCCCCCAAAATCCTCAAAAAATCCTCAAAAAATCCTCAAAAAATCACCAAAAAATTCCAAAAAATCACAAAAAATCCCCAAAAAATCCCAAAAAATCCCCCAAAATTCCCCCGAAATCCTAAAAAAACCTCAATAAATCCTCAAAAAATCCTAAAAAAGTCCCCCAAAATCCCCCAAAAATCTCAAAAAAATCCCCAAAA
>NW_020922344.1:5533-5891 GCF_003984885.1 Neopelma chrysocephalum
CCCCCCAAAATAAAAAAAAAATCCCCCAAAAATCCAAAAAAAACCACCCCCAAATCCTCAAAAAATTACGAAAAAATCACTAAAAAATTCAAAAAAATCCAAAAAAATCCGCAAAAAATCCCAAAAAATCCCCCAAAATTCCCCTGAAATCCTAAAAAAAATCCTCAATAAATCCTCAAAAAATCCTAAAAAAATCCCCAAAAAATCCCCCCCAAAAAATCTAAAAAAATCCCCAAAAATCCCCCCAAAAATCCTCAAAACCCTCAAAAAATCCCCCAAAAAATCCTCAAAAAATCCAAACAAATCCTCAAAAAATCCCCAAAAAATAAAAAAAAATCCAATTAAAATCCCCCCAAAA
>NW_020922345.1:0-363 GCF_003984885.1 Neopelma chrysocephalum
CGGTGTCCCTCCCATTGTCACATCCCAGTGTCCACCCCGCCCTCCCCTTCCTCCCCCCCCACCCTCAGGCGCGGGTCCCCCCGGGCCACTGCCAGGACCCCCCCGGCTGCTGCCAGTGCCACCAGTGCCGCCAGCGCCGCCCCCCCCGAACACGCCCTGTGCCCCCCCCTCCCCGGGGGGCAGCGCCGGCAGCGTCAGGGCCACCCCCAGCCCCAGGGGCACCCGCAGCCACCGCAACCCCCCCGCGGCCCCCCCATGCTCCAGCCGGCGCCGCAGGAACCCCATGGCCGGGAAGTAAATCCCACAGGAGAATTCCAGCAGCAGGAACGCCAGGAAGGCCCCGGGCGGGGGCAGGGGGAGGGC
>NW_020922346.1:0-522 GCF_003984885.1 Neopelma chrysocephalum
AACCTCCTCGTTCCTGGTGTGACGCCGCCGACCCGACCCCTTCCCCTCGGCCCCCCCTTCCCTTCCCGGGGTTTTTTCCCGATTCCCGGAAAAATTCCCGCGGGATTTTAAACGGATATTTTTGTAAAGCGTCGCCCGGTGCCTTCGCAGCCCCCGCTGCAGTTTGGGGGGGTGGGAGGGGGGTGGAGGGGGGTGTCCCTTGTCCCTCCCTTTGTGTCCCTCCCTTTGTGTCCCCCCTTGTGTCCCCCCCCCTTTTGTGTCCCCTCCTCGTGTCCCTTTGGCCCCTCTTGACCTCCCCTTTGTCCCCTGACTTTGTCCCCCCTTTGTGTCCCCCCGCTTTGTGTCCCCCCTTCTCGTGTCCCTTTGACCCCCCCCTTATCCCCCCTTGTCCCCCCCTTATCCCCTCTTTGTGTCCCCCCTTGTGTCCCCCCCATTTGTGTCCCCCCCTTGTGTCCCTTTGGCCCCTCTTGACCCCCCCTTTGTCCCCCCTTGTCACCCCTCTTGTCCCCCTTTGCCCCCCCC
>NW_020922347.1:0-2424 GCF_003984885.1 Neopelma chrysocephalum
GCTCCATGGGGACCCTCCCTACAGCCGCCCGGCCGGGTTGGGGGGGGCTGCGCTGCCCCGGGGGTCCTGAGGGTCCTGAGGGTCCTGAGGGTCCTGGGGGTCCGTGCCCATGGCGGAGGGGCCCTGGGGGCAGAGGGAGGAGAGGGGACGTGGGTGGGGGGTCTAACGTAGGGAGGGGTGGAGTGGGGTGGGAAGGGAAGGAGGGAGGAGGAGGAAGGGGAGAGGAGAGAGGAGGGAGAGAGGGATGAAGAAAGGAGAGAAGGAGGGAGGGAGGGAGGGGGAAGGGGTGAAGGATGGCAGGATGATGGAGGAAAGGAGGGAAAGAGGGATTGAGGAGGAAGGGAGGGAGAAGGGAGGGATGAGAGAGGGAGGGAGAAGAGAGGAATGAGGAAGGAAGGGTTGGAAGGAAGGCGGAAGAAATGGGAGAAAGGGATGAAGGAGGAAAGAGGGGAGAAGGGAGGGAGGGAGGAAGGAGGGAGGAAAGAGGGAAGGAAGAGGAGGGAGGAGGGAAGGATAGAGGAGGAAGGGAGGAAGGAGGGGGAAGAGGGAGGGAATTTGAGGGGAAGAAGGGAGGGAGAGATGAAGGAGGAAGGGGGAAGAGAGAAGGAGGAAAGAGGAAGGAAGGGAAGGGGGGAGGAAGGGAGGGAGGGAAGAGGGGAGGGAAGAGTGGGTGGAAGGGATGAAGGAAAGGAGGGAAGGAAGGATGGAGGAAGAAGGAGGGAAGCAGGGGGAGGGATGAAGGGAGAAGGCAGGAGAGAGGGAAGGAGGAAGCGGAGGAAGCGGAGGAGGAGGAGGAGGAGGGAGGGCTCAGAGGAGGAAGGAGGAAGGAAGAGGAGGAGGAGGAGGAGGGGGAGAGGGAGGAGGCTCGGGGAAGGGGAGGAGGGTCGGGGGGTGGTCCGGAGGCCCCCCCGGCCAGGTGGGGGGTCCCGGCACCCTCACCCCGCACCTGCACACCCCGTGTCCGGCCCCGTCACCCCACGGCCCCACGTCACCCACCCCGTGTCACCGCGTCACCGGCTCCGCTTCCGCCCCGCGGGGCAGGAAACGGGTGGGGGCACCCACAGAACCCCCCAGCCTGGGGAGGGGGGCTGCACCCCCAAATCCCCCCCAAAACCCCCTCGCAAAGGCTTTTAAGGGGGCTTGAGGAGGGGCGGGAAGGTCTGTGGGGATCCCAAGTGGTTATGGGGAGGGGTGGGGGGTGTCTGAGGGTGGGGACCCCAAAAGTTGGGGTGGGGCCCCAAAGGGGGGGAGACCCCAAAGGGTGGGGGGAGTCCAAAGGAATTTGGGGTGCTTTGGGGGGTGTTGGGGACCCCGATGAGTGGGACCCCAAAGACGAGGGCAACCCAAAAGTTTCGGGGGACTCAGGAGGGGGGTGGGTCCCCAGGGGTTGAGGGGACCCCAAAAGGTGTGGGGGGGACCCCAAAAGGGTGGGGGAGACCCCACGGAGTGAAGGGGCCCAGAGACAAGTGGGGGCTCCAGGGGGGACCTTCAGAGTCCAAGGGGGACCCCAAGAGTTAAGGGGGGACCCCAGCAGTTATGGGGGGCCCCGAGGGTTACGGGGGGGCCCCGAGGGTGGGGGGTATCCTGGATTTTTTGGGGGGACCCTCACGGCTTGGGGGACCCTGCAGGGCGGCGTGGGGAGCCCGGTGGGGGCTCCGAGGGCTCTGGGAGCCCCATGGGGACCCCTCGCTCCCCCCCCCCGGGCCGTGGAGACCCCCCGAGTCCCTCCCCCCCCCTTACCGGCACTGCCGCGCGGGCGGGGGCGGGGCCTCGGATGGGCACGCCCCCTCGGGGGGCTCGGGTAGACACGCCCCCTCCGCGGGGGCGGGGCCAGGGGCTCGAGGAGTTCGTTGGTGCCACGCCCACTCGTTAGGCCACGCCCCCTGGAGAGCCACGAGCCCGCGGGACCAATCCCCATGGAGCCCCCAGGGACCGATCCTGACCCCCTGTGGGATCATCCTGAACCCCGTGGGATGATCCTGAGCCCCCATGGACTGATCCTGACCCCCTGTAGGATCATCCTGAACCTCCTGGGATGATCCTGAACCCCGTGGGATGATCCTGACCCCCGTGGGATGGTTCTGAGCCCCCCGTGGGATGATCCTGACCCCCGAGGGATGGTTCTGAGCCCCCCGTGGAATGATCCTGAGCCCCCGCACGCTGATCTTGCCCCCGACATGAACTGACTCTGCCCCTCCGTGGGTCCATCCCGCCCCTCCATGGACCCACCCCAGTCCCCATGGACCAATCCTACCCCTGTGGGTCGATCCTGCCCCACGGGGCCCGATCCTGTCCCCCTCCCCAAATCACACACCCTGAGCTGACACCAACACTGTCTCTTTATTTGGAAGGGAGGACTCCCCCCCCCATGGATGTGCCCCCGTGGGTGCCCCCCCTGAGTGCCCCCCGCCCGTGGGTGCCGGG
>NW_020922348.1:0-726 GCF_003984885.1 Neopelma chrysocephalum
TTTCTGATACTGCCTGTTCTCTTCTTTATGCTTTGCTTTGAGTTTCTTGTGCTTTTACTGACAGAATAGAAAATGTGTTGTAAGGTTGGATGGTTTTTTGCTAGTTCATTATTTTCTTACTTTATTTCTTTGTCTCTCCATTAGTATATGAGAAAAATAGAAGTAATTTCTTTTACAACAGATCTGAAGATGAACTGTCTGTGCTGGGACTGTGTTTGTACAGAGACATTAAATGAAAGTGTTACACCAGCCAGACCATGCCGTGGCTGGGGTTTAGACTCAGCTCTGTCTGGGGAATCTGACAATTTAAAAAGAATATAAGGGTATAAATTAGAGTCTCAATGCTGGGTTTTCAACGAATAGAATGTGTGGCTCATGTCCTTGAAGTACAAGGGTTTGGTTTTAATTCAAGTCCATCCCCTCCAGCACCACTCAAGAAGGGGAAGGAATCTCCCAGACATTGTATCTACCAGCCCATGTGCATATTTTGGATGTCCCTGTGCATCTCAAATGGCACCTGACCTCTCTGTTTCTGCATCTGAGTGGACACATGTATGTGGGATCTGAGAGACATGGACAAACCCTCTCCATAATCCTTGTCTTTCTCCTTTATTGTGGAAAATCCCAGATAAGTAGCCTTGGTTCGCTAACTATTTAGGCTCTTAGATGCCCAATTTATTCTGGGCAAATCCATTCCATCCATAACTCAACTTCAATGCTCAGAAG
>NW_020922349.1:0-4437 GCF_003984885.1 Neopelma chrysocephalum
CTGTGGTCCCTTCCAGCCTGACCCATCTGTGACCGCCACGGCCTCTCGGGGCTCCAGTAGCTGTAGCAGCACTACAGTAGTTGTATAAGAACAAGCTGTAGTACAAGTACAAGCTGTAGTACGAGTACAAGCTGTAGTACAACAGCGTGTAGCCGACAGCGGTTGTAGTCCAGTGCGCTGTGCCGGACTACAACTCCCAGCATGCCCCGCGGAGCAGCGATCATGTGATTTCCCTTTGTGCCACGCCGGGCGGGAGGGACCGGGACCGCCCCGGGGCCGCGGGTCCAGCGGAGGCACTGCTGGGACATCCACCGGGACACAGCCGGGACACTGCCGGGGCACCGCCCCGACAGCACCGGGAAAGCGTCGGGCACCGCCGGGACACTACGGGGACAGCACCGGGACAGCGCCGGGCACCACCAGACACCGCCGGGACACTACCGGGACACTACCGGGACACTACCGGGACAGCGCCGGGCACCACCAGGCACCGCCGGGGCATCGCCGGGCACTACCGGGACATCACCGGGATAGCGCCGGGCACCGCCGGGACACTACCGGGACATCACCGGGATAGCGCCGGGCACCACCAGGCACCGCCGGGGCATCGCTGGGCACTACCGGGACATTACTGGGACAGCACCGGGCACCACCAGTCATCGCCGGGACATTACTGGGACATCACCGGGATAGCGCCGGGCACCGTCGGGACACTACTGGGACATCACCGGGATAGCGCCGGGCACCACCAGGCACCGCCGGGGCATCGCCGGGGCATCGCCGGGCACTACTGGAGCATCACTGGGACAGCGCCGGGCACCACCAGGCACCGCCGGGCACTACCGGGACATCACCGGGACAGCAGCGGACAGCACCGAGAACCCACCGGGCATCACCGGGACATCACCCGGACACCGCCGGGAGATCACCGGGCCACCACCGGGCATCCCGGGACACCCTCCAGTGCATCCGCCATGGCCCCGCGGGGCCGGGACCGCCCGTGGGCGCTGCTGCCGCCGCCGCTGCTGCCGCTGCTGCCGCTGCTCCTCCCGCCGCCCCCGCTGGCCGCGGCCGCCGCCGCCCGGCCCAACTTCGTGCTGGTGCTGGCGGACGACCTGGGCTTCGGGGACCTGGGCAGCTACGGGCATCCTTCGTCGGCCACGCCGCACCTGGACGGGCTGGCGGCCCGCGGGCTGCGCTTCACGGACTTCTACAGCAGCGCCGCCGTCTGCAGCCCCTCCCGGTACGGCCCCGGAGCCCCGGGAGGGGATCGGCCCGCTCTGCTCTCACCTGGGCGGCCACACCTGCAGCACTGGGGCGGTTTGGGGCACCGCGGTGTAAGGAAGAGGTTGAGCCATTAGAGAGTGTCCAAAGGAGGGTGGGGAAGGGCTTTGATTGGAAGCCGTGTGAGGACACCGAGGGCACTTGGTGTGTTCAGCTGGAGGAGACTGAGGGGAAACCTCACTGCAGTTCCAGCTGCCTGGGGAGGGGCAGAGGAGGGGCAGGGACTGAGCTCTGCTCTGGGGGGACCAGGGACAGCACCCAGGGAACAGCTGGAGCTGTGTCAGGGCAGGGTCAGGTTGGATCTCAGAAAAGGTTCTTCCCCCAGAGGGTGGTTGGGCACTGCCCAGGCTCCCCAGGGCAGTGGGCACAGCCCCAAGGCTGCCAGAGCTCCAGGAGCTTTTGGATGACCCTCTGGGGCACAGGGTGTGACTCTTGGGCATGGTCCTGTGCAGGGCCAGGGGTTGGACTGGACGATCCTTGTGGGTCCCTTCCCAGTCAGCGTATCCCGTGACTCCGTGACCCCAGCGGGGATTGTCCATGCCAGGAGGGACGGGCAGCGGATAAACCTGACAGTCTGACAGTCCAGGCTGACCCGAGTCTCCTCCCCTGCAGGGCAGCCCTGCTGACGGGCCGGTTCCAGGTGCGCTCCGGGATCTATCCCGGCGTGTTCGACCCGGGATCGCGGGGAGGGCTCCCGCTCTCCGAGGTCACCGTCGCAGAGGTGCTGAAGGCTCAGGGCTACGCCACGGCCATGGTGGGCAAGTGGCACCTGGGCGTGGGGGTCAACGGCTCCTTCCTGCCCACCCACCAGGGGTTTGACCACTTCCTGGGGGTGCCCTACTCCCATGACCAGGTGAGGGGACTGGTGAGCCCTGCTGCGGGGGGACGTGTGTCCCTTGTGGTGGGACAGGGTGGGTGGGTCAGCTTCTGGGCTACAAAGACACAGTTGCTGCCAGGAGAAAATGCTGTCGGAGCAGCACAGTTCTGGGACAGTTTTAGGGTGGGAAAAGACCTCTGGGCTTCTGGGAGTGGCCACTCAAAGGGTGCTCATCTTGGTGGGTCGCTCTGAGGCTCTTTGCTCCTCTTCCTTCCCTTCCCTGTCCTGCAGCGCAGCTCAGATCCCAAGTTCTGTGTCCTCTCCAGGGCCCCTGCCAGAATCTCACCTGCTTCCCACCCGACATCAAGTGTTTTGGGACCTGTGACCAGGGTGTGGTGCCGCTCCCGCTGCTCTGGAACCAGACCATCATCCAGCAGCCTGTGTCCTTCCCCAACCTGGTGCCACTCTACAACAAATTCTCCCGGAATTTCATCGCTCACTGTGCCCAACGGGGCCTCCCCTTCCTGCTCTACTACGCCTCCCATGTAAGAGAGGGGTGGGGAAGGGAAGGGAGCCTGTGTCCCGTGGGGAGGGCAGGGGAGCACCTCCACTCCTGCAGCCCCAGGACCTGCACCCCGGTGACCTGGGATTGCTGTTCCCACGCAGAGCCGGGTCTTGTGGGATAATGCTTTGGGGGTGCTTCTTTCTGGAACTTTGCCCACTTCTCTGGGCCATCCGCTGGGGAGAACTTCCCACTCTGGGGTTCCACGTCCTGTCCTGGGGCTCAGCTGCTTTGTGCCATTGCTGAGAGGTGCTTGGGGACAAGCGTCCTCTCAGCTCGTGGGTGTTGTTGTCACCTCTCTCCGTGTCCTTGCTGGGGTGCTGCCTGTTCCTGCTGGGAACTGTGGGGGCTGGTTCCCACCTTCTCTGCCTTTCCCCAGCACACCCACTACCCCCAGTTTGCCAGCCAGGAGTACGCGGGGCGGTCCCGGCGGGGCCCCTTCGGGGACGCGCTGGCGGAGTTCGATGGCTCCGTGGGACAGTTGCTGCAGGAGCTGCAGGAGAACGGCCTGGAGAACAACACCCTGGTGTTCTTCACCTCTGACAACGGGTGAGCAGGCTCAGCAGCAGGGGCTTTACCACTGGGAGGATTCTGCTGCCGCGGGATGGGGGATAAGGCGGCGGTCGGGGCGTGGGGTGGCACTGCCAGGTGAGACCCCAGGGACATGAAGTGGGCAGGAGGTACCCAGTGCACGATCTCCTCTGTGTCCCTGTGACCCAGCTGGGCCAGAAACCTCACAGGGGTCAAGCCAGGAGTGGCAGCAGCCCAAATATCCCCCGGTTCCCTTCGTGTGTGGGTGACATTGGCCTCTGGTGCCCTGCTCAGGTGTCCCACACACCTTGGCGTCTGCACCCGCCCTATAAGACTGAGCAGGGTGGCACCAGGTCTCGCTGGTCGTGGCCCCGTTGGCAGCACCAGGGGAGGGGCAGTGGGAACCCTTGGCCCTGATGGCAGGTGGTTCTTGTCCCCCAGCCCCTCCACCATGCGGATGGCGCGCGGGGGCAGCTCCGGCCACCTGAAGTGTGGCAAGGGCACGACGTACGAAGGTGGCATGAGGGAACCAGCGGTGGCTTATTGGCCAGGCCGGATCGCCCCAGGTGAGCCTTGGCACTGCCTGTGCCAGCCCAGCTGGGATTGAAGTGGGGATGGCCGGGATGGGAGTGGGATCAGGGGCTTGAACTTCTCCTTGTGCCAGGAGTGACGCACGAGCTGGCAAGCACCCTGGACATCCTGCCAACACTGACTGCCCTGGCTGGAGCAGCCCTTCCCAGAGTGGCCCTGGATGGCTACGACATGAGCCCAGTGCTGTTTGGGACAGGGAAGGTGAGTCCTGGGGGCTGGCTCAGCTGGCCTTGGGCAGGGAGTGCCTGAGGAGCAGAACCAGCTGGGATCAGGGGAGATCCCATGGGCTGGCACCTTTTGTCCCCTGGAGTTGCTGGGTGTCCCCAGGCTGGCAGGAGCTGTGAGTAGGGAGCCAACAGGACGCTTCTGTTCATCCCCTGCCCTCCTCTCCAGCCTCATTCCGGCTGTGGGATCAGGGCTGCTGTGGGAATCCCTGGAGTGTCTGGTGCTGTTTTCCAGGCTCTCCTCCAGCCGGGTGGCTGCACAGGAGAGCTGAGCTCTGCTGCCTCCCCAGAGTCCCCGACAGACCATGTTCTTCTACCCTCCGGCCCCCGACCCCCTGCACGGCCCCTTCGCCGTCCGCCTGGGGAAGTACAAGGCTCACTACTTCACCCAAGGTCAGTGCTGCCCCTTCCCCCGGCACGGCGGCTTT
>NW_020922350.1:0-1699 GCF_003984885.1 Neopelma chrysocephalum
GGGGGGGGGGGGTGGGCGGGGCCTGGCAGGGGTGACCCCTCCCCCCTCTCCCCTCCCCCCTCCCCAAAGTGAGGCCGTGAATGGGGGAGGGGACATTTTTGGGGTCCCCACACGCTGGGAGACCCCCCAGAGCCCCCCCAAAAATCCCCTCTCCCCCCCCCCAAATAACCCCTCCCCCCGCCCCGGGGGAGCTCGGGGGGGGGCGGGGGGGTTTGGGGGGGGGGGGGGGTCACTTGGGGGTCACTTTGGGGTCAGGTGGGGTCAGTTCAGGGTCGTTTGGGGGTCAGGGGGCACTTGGGGGTCAGTTTGGGGTCAGTGTGGGGTCAGTTGGGGTCAGTTTGGGGTCATTTGGGGTCTGTTGGGGTCAGTGCAGGGTCAGTGCAGGATCAGTGTAGGGTCACTTTGGGGTCACTTTAGGGTCAGTTGAGGTCAATTTGGGTCAGTTGGGGTCAGTTTGGGGTCAGTTTGGGGTCAATTTGGGTCCGTTGGGGTCAGTGAGTGGTCAGTTGTGGGTCAGTTTGGGATCTGTTGTGGGTCAGTTGGGGTGAGTTTGGGGTCATTTGGGGTCAGTTTGGGGTCATTTGGGGTCAGTCTGAGGTCATTTGGGGTCAGTTGGGGTCAGTGACTGGTCAGTTGTGGGGTCAGTGTGGGGTTAGTTGGGGTCAGTTTGGGGTCATTTGGGGTCAGTTTAGGGTCAGTTGGGGTCAGTGTGGAGTCAATTTTGGGGTCAGTTTGGGGTCACTTTTGGGGTCAGTTTTGGGGTCAGTTGGGGTGAGTTGGGGTCAGTTTGGTTCAGTTGTGGGTCCATTTTGGGGTCAGTTGAGGTCAGTTTGGGGTCAGTTTGGGACAGTTGGGGTCAGTTTTGGGGTCAGTTTTGGGGTCAGTTGGGGTCAGTTTTGGGTCATTTGGGGTCAGTTTGGAGTCACTTTTGGGGTCAGTTTTGGGGGCGGTTTGGGGTCAGTTGGGGTCAGTGTAGAATCAGTTTTGGAGTCAGTTTTGGGTCACTCCGGGGTCAGTTTGGGGTCAGTTTGGGGTCAATTTGGGTCAGTTGGGGTCAGTGAGTGGTCAGTTGTGGGTCACTTTGGGGTCAGCTTGGGGTCACTTTGGGGTCAGCTTGGGGTCAGTTGGGGTCAGTTGGGGTCACTCCGGGGTCACTCCGGGGTCAGTTGGGGTCACTCCGGGTTCAGTTGGGGTCAGTGTGGAGTCAGTTTTGGGGTCAGTTTTGGGGTCAATTGGGGTCACTCCGGGGTCACTCCGGGGTCTGTTTGGGTCACTCCGGGGTCAGTTTGGGTCACCCCGGGGTCACCCCGGGGTCACTCTGGGGTCACTCCAGGGTCACTCCGGGGTCCCCCCGGTCTCAGCCGTGGCTCAGGGGTCACCGGGGGCTCTTTGGGGCCCCTTTGGGGTCCCTCGGGGGTCGCAGCCAGGGCGTCGCCCCCTCCCCCCCCCCCCGTCCCCGTCCGCCCGTGCGCGGGGGGGGGGGAGGGGGGAGGGGCGTGGTGGTGGCGGGGGCGTGGCCGGCTGCGGGTGGGCGTGGCCTGCGCAGGCGTGGGCGGGGCCGGGGGGGGCGGGGCCGGCGGCTTCTTCCCACAGGTGCCCGGAGCGGGGGGGGGGGGGGGGGGGGCCCCTAACGTGTCTCTCTCCTCCTCCTCCTCCCGCAGGGCCCATCCTGAGCCCCCCCGGACCGCGGGGCCCCCCC
>NW_020922350.1:1799-2965 GCF_003984885.1 Neopelma chrysocephalum
CTGGATCCACACAGCTGGATCCACACAGCTGGGGATGCACAGCTGGGAATGCACAGCTGGATAACGGGGCACAGCTGGATCCCGGGGCACAGCTGGATTCTCACAGCTGGATCCAGACAGCTGGGGATGCACAGCTGGGAATGCACAGCTGGGAATGCACAGCTGGATCCCAGGGCACAGCTGGGGGTGCACAGCTGGAGCCCGGGGCACAGCTGGATCCTCACAGCTGGATCCCAGGGCAAAGCTGGATCCGGGTGAACATCTGGATGTCTGTGCACAGCTGGGGCTGCACAGCTGGGTCCTGGGGCACAACTGGATCCCTGTGCACAGGTGGATCCTGGGGCACAGCTGGATTCCAGGGCACAGCTGGGGCTGCACAGCTGGATCCTGGGGCTGCACAACTGGATTCACACAGCTGGAGCCCAGGCACAGCTGGATCCCTGTGCATAACTGGATCCTGGGGCACAGCTGGATCCCAGGGCACAGCTGGGGCTGCACAGCTGGAGCCTGGGGCACAGCTGGATCCTCACAACTGGGCCTGCAAGGCTGGATCCTGAAGCACAGCTGGAACCTGGGGCACAGCTGGATCCCGATGAACATCTGGATGTCTGTCCACAGTTGGGGCTGCACAGCTGGATCCTGGGGCACAGCTGGGACTGCACAGCTGGATCCGCACAGCTGGAGCCCAGGCACAGCTGGATCAGTGTGCACAGCTGGATCCTCCTGCACATCTGGATCCCAGGGCACACCTGGATCCTTGTGCACACCTGGATCCTCCTGCACACCTGGATCCCTGTGCACATCTGGGTCCGTGTGCACCCCTGGATCCTCCCGCACATCTGGCCCCCGGTGCCCCTCCAGCTGTGCCCCCCCCCCGCCCCCGCAGCCCCCCCCCCCCCCCCCCCCCCCCCCCGGGCCCACGCGTGTGCGACGGGACAGCCCAGGGACGGCACGGGGGGGAGACACGGAACACACGGGGGGGAGACACGGGAACACACGTGTGAGACATGGGAACACGTGTGAGAGAGACATGGGAACATGTGTAAGAGACACGGGAACACACGTGTGTGAGAGACATGGGAACACACGTGTGTGACAGAGACATGGGAACACGTGTGAGAGAGACATGGGAACACACGTGTGTGACAGAGACATGGGAACACACG
>NW_020922351.1:0-1447 GCF_003984885.1 Neopelma chrysocephalum
CCCCTGGGCACTGACCGGCCTCGCTGGTGGTCCCCGGAGACCCCCCCGTGTCCCGCAGCCGCTCCAGGTCCCGCAGGCGCTGGGCCAGGAGGTGCCGCTGCCGCCGCTGCCGCCGCCGCCGCCGCCGCCGCTGCGCCCGCGAGAGCCGCTCCTGGGAGGGGAGGGGGCTTCGGCTTTCGGGGGGGGGGCTTCGGGTTTCAGGGGGGGGCTTCGGGTTTCAGGGGGGGCTTCAGGTTTGAGGAGGGGCTCCGGGTTTGAGGAGGGGGCTTCGGGTTTGAGGAGGAGCTTCGGGTTTGAGGAGGAGCTTCGGGTTTGATGGGGGGGCGGTCCCACACCGAGGGACCCCCGGTTTGGGGGTTGGGGTTGGGGGGGGATCGATTTAGGGGGGGCAGAGCATTGTGTGGGGTCGTGGGGGTGGCACACGCGCGGGGAGGAGCAAACACGTGTGGAAGGGCACGGATGGGGACATGCAGGCGTGTAAAGGTGCGTGTGAGGGTGGGTGAGTGTGCAGGGACATGGGTGAGGGTGGAGACGGGCAAGGACACGGGTGAGGATGGACACGGGCAAGGACACGTGTGAGGAGGCACAGGAGGGCACACGTGTGCAAGGACGTGTGTGAGGGTGGGCAAGTGTGCAAGGATGGACATGTGAGGACGGACACGGGCAAGGACGTGTGAGGAGGCACATGAGGGCACACACGTGTGCAAGGAAGTGCATGAGAGCAGGCAAGTGTGCATGGACACGTGCAAGGATGCACACGAGAGCAGGCACATGTGCAAGGACGTGTGAGGATGGACACGGACAAGGAGACGTGTGACAATGGACACGGACAAGGACACGTGTGATGATGGACATGAGCAAGGACACGTGTGAGGAGGCACAAGAGGGCACACACGTGTGCAAGGATGTGTGTGAGGATGGACATGGGCAAGGACACGTGTGAGGAGGCACAGGAGGGAACACACGTGTGCAAGGATGTGTGCAAGGGTGGGCAAGTGTGCAAGGACACGTGCAAGGACGTGCATGTGTGTGAGGACACATGTGAGGATGGACACGGGCAAGGACACATGTGACAATGGACACGGGCAAGAACCTGTGAGGATGGACACGGGCAAGGACAGGTGTGAGGATGGACACGGGCAAGGACAGGTGTGAGGAGGCACAGGAGGGCACACACGTGTGCAAGGAAGCGTGTGAGGGCGGGCAAGTGTGCAAAGACACGTGTGAGGATGGACATGGGCAAGGACACGTGTGAGGATGGACACAGGGAAGGACGTGTGATGAGGGACATGGGCAAGGACACGTGTGAGGAGGCACACGAGGGCACACGCGTGTGCAAGGACAAATGAGAGCACACAGGTTTGTCAGACCACGTGAGAGCACACACGTGTGTGAGGACACGTGAGGGCACACACACGTGCAAGCACACGCGTGCAAACCCCCCCCC
>NW_020922352.1:0-1072 GCF_003984885.1 Neopelma chrysocephalum
TGTTCCGGCGAGTCTGTGCCGCCTTTCGCCGGGTTTTTCCTATGGCCTATGCTTTTGCTTCCCACCCAGACAAACCCGGGCTGCTGACCCATCTAGCAAGTAAGTAGAGGTTTTTTCTAGGTGCAGTCAACCTGGCTTTTGGATCGGTGTGTTGTTTATGTTGCCCCTTAGTGATTGCGTTGCCTTTGAAACCCAAATGCCCCATGGCAGATCCCATGACTTTGGTAAAGCTCATGTCAGGGGCATCAGCTCCAAAGGGGGTGTCTCCAGTCATTCCAGGGGCTCTGGGCAGCATTTGTAATTGAACCCACAGGGTTCTGTTCCCTACGCGGGCTAGTCTGTGGCACTGGAGTCTGTAATTTCCTCATTTGCTGCTTCAGCCCATACAACTTCCCAAATGCAGATTGGCAGAGCTCCTCAGAAGTCCCTCTAAAGACTGTGCAGTTCTCTCCAGTTTTTCCCTAAGTTGCATCATTAATAGGTTGGACGGTGTGACCTGCCACAATGTTTGCTCCACTAGCTCTTGCTTTGGTGATGAAATGCAAAGTTGAAGGCAGTGTGTGCTCCCAAACTTGGGAGCTGTTTGTGTGCTGTGTCAGAATAGAAGTGTCATGACTAAGGGGAAGTTGGGGGCAGCTTTATTGGGGAAAAGGAAAGCAAAGAAGAGAAAGGAAGAGAAAAAGGAAGAGAAAAAGGGAAAGAAAAAGGAAAAAAAGAAAGGGAGGGGGAAGGGGCGGGGCAGGGGATAGGGAAGGTGGTGGGGCAAGGGTGTAAGGGGTCGGGTGGGGGCAGGGGGGAGGGTTGTAGGGAGGGTCCGGGTGAGGGGTGGGGTGAGGGGTGGGGTGAGGGGCGGGGCAAAGGGTGGGGTGAGGCAGGGCGGGGTGAGGTGACGTGGGGCGAGGAGAGGACAGCTGTTTTAGCTCTTGGGCAGAACAGAATCAATGACTCTCAAAGGACAATGTACCTTTTCTTGACCAAGTGTCTGTTTATTTGATTTAGAATAAGAAAAATAGAAACTGCCCTGGCAAAACAGGACAGAAAACTAGGCCCAAGAAGCTGTAGCAAAAGAACA
>NW_020922353.1:0-2066 GCF_003984885.1 Neopelma chrysocephalum
CCCCCCCCAGGACCCACCTCCTCATCAGTCTTCTGTTTCTTGGCCACCACTCCCGTTTTCAGGGCCAGTTTGTTGCCCCCCCTCCGCCGCCCCACCTAAGGGGGGACACACACACCTCCCCCGTCACCGGAACCCCCCGAAACCGGGGGGGGGGACTCAGGGACCCCCGAGGGGGGCGGCCCGGACCCGGGGGGGAGGGGAAACGGGGATCAAACCTGCCCTGAAACCCCCAAAAACGGGGTGGAAAAGGGACCGCAAGGGGGGGGGGAACCGGGACCGAGGAGGGCACCGGGGAGACACCGAGGAGCCTCCGCCAGCGGCCCCCGGTGCCGAGCGCCTCCCGAGAACCCCCCGCGATCTCCCCGCTGCCGGTTTCCCCGGCGCCGTTACTCCCCGCGGCCCCTCCTCCTTACAAAGCCGAGCGCTCCGCCGCTCCTCTTCGCCCCGTCCCCCCCTCGCTGCGCGCCGGGCCCGCCGCTCCCGGTGGTGCCGCCGCCATCGCCGGCCGCCGCCGCCGCCGCCTCGCGCTCGCGCTGCTGCTGCTCCTCCGCCTCCATCTTGCGCTTGAAGAGCTCCAGGAAGCTGCCGTCGTTGGCGAACACGTTGACGCCGCCGCCGGGGCCCGGCGGGGGCGGCGAAGGGGTCTCGGGGCCCTCCGAGGCCTCGGGGCCCTCCCGGTCCTCGCCGCGCGCCGCCATCTTGTCTCCCCCCCTCCGCCGCCGCCGGCGCGCCGCGGTGACGTCGGCGCGACCCGGCGCGCGGTGATGGCGTCGCGTTGCCCGGCAACGCGCGGAGCGCCGGGCGCCGCGCCCCGCCTTCCGCGCGGGATTGACGGGCGAGGCGGCCAATGGGGAGGGGAGGGAGAGTGGGCGGGGCGTGGCGGTGGCCAATCAGCGCGCGGAGGGCGGTGGCGCGGGGAAGATGGCGGCGGCGGCGGCGGGAGGAGGAGGAGGAGGAGGAGGGTGGGCGGCCGAGGGGCCCGAGGAGTTCGAGGACGCGCCCGACGTGGAGCCGCTGGAGCCGACCCTGGCGAACATCATCGAGCAGCGCAGCCTTAAGTGGATCTTTGTGGGCGGGAAGGGCGGAGTGGGGAAGACGACGTGCAGGTGACGGGGGAGGACGGGAACCGGGGAGGGGGGGGGAACGGGATGGGGTGGGATGGGGGGGATCGGGATGGACCGGGGGAGATCGTGCCCGGGGAGCGTCAGGGGAAGCGGGATGGGACAGCACCGGACAGCCCGCGGCGGGATCGGGGGATGGGGTGGAGGTTAGGACAAACTGGGGAGGACTGGACAGACTGGGGGGATTGCGGTGGACTGAGGGGATTGGGATGGGATGGGATGGGATGGGATGGGATGGGATGGGATGGGATAGGGGGAACAGGGTGGGATGGAGAGTCAGGATGGACTGGGGGGATTGGGATGGGATGGGGGAAACAGGGTGGGATGGGGAGTCAGGCAGAGTTGGGGGGATCAGGATGGACTGGGGGGATTGGGGTGGGATGGGATGGGGGGAACGGGACATTCCGGGGGAAACAGGACCCAGGGAGGGTCTTGGGAATTGGGACAGGGGAGGGGGGGGTGGGATCAGAAGGGAGGGAATGGGGATGGTGGGGACCAGGATCTGGGAGAACGGGATGAGATGGAGGTGATCAGGATGGACTGGGGGGATTGGGATGGGATGGGGGGAGCAGGGTGCGATGGGGAGTCAGGCAGAGTTGGGGGGATCGGGATGGACTGGGGAGATTGGGATGGGATAGGATGGGATGGGATGGGATGGGATGGGGGGAGCAGGGTGGGATGGGGAGTCAGGCAGACTTGGGAGGATCAGGATGGACTGGGGGCATTGGAATGGGAAAGGGGGAACGGGGTGGAATGGGGAGTCAGGCAGACTTGGCGTAATCAGGATGGATTGGGGAGATTGGGATGGGATGGGGGGAACAGGGTGGGATGGGGGGTCAGGCAGAGTTGGGGTGATCAGGATGGACTGGGGGGATTGGGATGGGATGGGATGGGATGGAGAGTCAGGCAAACTTGGGGGGATCAGGATGGGATGGGATGGGATGG